>NC_137520.1:1372500-1457500 GCF_041902795.1 Electrophorus electricus
ACGCAAGAGAACAAAAGCGCACCTTGCTCTTCTCTGCGTGTTTAACACCTCCTCCCGAGGGCCAGAATAGCTGCGGTGCAGCGGCACAGGTGAGCTCACTGCTGGTCCTTTACACCAGGTGTGTCGCATGCTGCAGAAACACGCCTTAAACTACACCTCAGTGAAAAACAGACTCGTGGTCCTTCACTCTACTGATCTGTTCTCTCTCTCTGTCTTTCTCTTTCACTCTCTTTCTGAGTGTTGCTGTGATTGTCTTTAAACAACACGATGTAGCTATAACAACATTTGAAGCTGTCGAGTAACATCTGTGCATCCTCATCCAGCTGAAATCTCCTCTCTCGTCATTATTGGTTCTGGTAATTGCCACCCACTGTTCTTTTCTTCTGCTTCTGGCCAATAAGAGGACGCATAGGGTCTCAGGCCACGCCCTAAAGCCCTTTGGGGAACATGTTGTTGGTATGGTGGATTTGTGGGACTCTTCAGGAAATGCCAGAGTGCCGTTTGTTTCATATCTACAGTAAACAAGCCATCAGACATAACCACAGCATGCAAGTACAGAACATTACGGGAGGCCATCTGGAGTGACAGCAGTAAAACACTTGTGCACACGCACACTGCTTGCACACACATACAATGAAATGACTTCCGGATGCCCTGAAAATTGTTTTACACACAAGACCACACACATACTCACAAGCTTAGTGAAACTTTGTGTTTATGCACCAGTGAATGAATGTGCATGGGTGTGTATATGCAAGTGTAAGTTATCATACGCAAATGTAAGTAGTAGATAATTTATGTAAAAATGTTTCATATGTATGCGCAAGTTGTTTCATAGGTATGTGTAAGCATGTGTGTGTGTGTGTGTGTGTGTGTGTGTGTGTGAGTGTGTGTGTGTGTGTGTGTGTGAGTGTGTGTGAGTGTGTGTGAGTGTGTGTGAGTGGGTGTGAGTGTGTGTGTGTGTGTGTGTGTGTGTGTGAGTGTGTGTGTGTGTGTGTGAGTGTGTGTGTGTGTGAGTGTGTGTGTGTGTGTGTGTGTGTGTGTTTCACTGATTTTGTCCTAAATGGCCTCCCACAGAACAGTGCAGCAGTCAGAGGAAGGAACACCAGAGCACACAGAGACCTGCACACAGAGACCTGCACACAGAGACCTGCACACAGAGACCTGCACACAGATGGACGTCCAGTATCTGTGTAACACTTCTGTCCTGCTTGTGTGTAATTATTTTTCATGGTCTCTCATGTGGCTGCATCTGTTATATGGGTAAACTGGGTTTGATCTGTTCCCTGACACAGCTGGTAGTGAGCGTGTAGAACCGTAGTTTCTCTCTTGTGTTCTGAGCAGGTTTTTCCAGGCAGCCTTTCTGATATCTGGACACCTCAGAAAACACACAACTCACTGCACTTTTGTTAAGAGAATTTCTTCTATGTTGGCAAAGTGGTAAGAAAAAGAGAAAACATGACAATGGAAATATGAAAATGTTCTGATCTCGCATGCTGATATGACGTTAGGACTTTGGGAATTCCGTGTTAGGAATTGTGCTTGGGAATTCTGCTGTGTACTGTAACATATCGGCTTAGGCGGGCTTGAAACTAGAGTGAAACATCAAAGCCATGCTGAAGAAGTGTGGCATGTGTTAGTAAGACAGGTGGTGTGTCAGTAAGACAGGTGGTGTGTCAGTAAGACAGGTGTTTTGTCTGAAATGACTTGACCTGTCCAGTGTCTGTGTCCTCAAGCTCCCCTCCATGCGTGTTAAATTTATTCTTCACTCCAGCAGTTATTTACAACTGACGAATAGTGTGTTGACTAAGCTCAACAAGCTGTGGTGAGTCTGAGTGGGGAGCTTGAGAAGGGAGACTGTCTTGGCCTCGGGCTCTCGGCAACCTGAGTGTTTCTTCGGCCGGTTACTGGTCACTCCAGGCGTCTTATGTGCACATGAAGATGTCAGCTCTTGCCATCAATCTGTTGTTCTCTGTTCTTCTCTCTCTCTCTCTGTCTCTCTCTCTCTCTCTCTCTCTCTCTCTAAACCTGAGGAGGCTACACACTCCAGCCTGCAACACACACACCTATCATGAGACACATTCAGTGCTCCATTGCCAAAACGGAGCCAAAACCCATAACTGTTACACTCATCCTCTCACTCTTCTGCTCTTCCACCAAGCGCCATCGAAGCCCCCACCCTTCACATTTCATCATCCTCCACTCCAGTTCCAAATCGCTCACGGACATCATGCACAACCTATTAGCTCACTAAGTGCAGACCAGCATGTGCTGGAAGCCCGGTGGGTGAGGATGGGTGGATTGGATTTTACTCCAACATTTAACCCCTACGTGTGGTGCATGGTATGGGCTGAGAGAGAGAGAGATTTTGTGAGAGGGGGATAGAGAGAAGGGCAAGAAATGAAAAAGAAAGAGAGAGAATCTGTATGGTGGTTTGTCTGAACTTTTCTTGTGGCCTAATGGCAGTGTCACATATGCAGAACTCCGACTTCACCCCGACCGGGAACTCTGTCCCTCTGCCCTCCAAAAGACAGACATCATGTGTCCTCAAACACAGTCTGCCAGGACCCCCGTGATGAAGACAGAAACCCCACGCGCCATCCAGATTCCCCAAATTTCACAAACTGACTCTAGTCCAGACATGGCAGGATTAGGGAGAGCCAGAACTGAGGAGTTGCTGAAGCCCCTCCACACTCTGTAGCACTGCGTCCGGGCCGCCCACACACCATGGCAACAGACACGTTTTAAAGCTTTTCACCATGACGACTTATTTTAAGACACCAGTGTCCATGTAGGTCAGTGAATCAGCTAAATGAACAGGGATAGCATCATAAAAACACAGCTCGTTACCTGTCAGTGCCAGTCATCACTAATGACAGGTGAGTGTCAGCTCGTTACCTGTCAGTGCCAGTCATCACTAATGACAGATGAGTGTCAGCTCGTTAACTGTCAGTGCCAGTCATCACTAATGACAGGTGAGTGTCAGCTCATTACCTGTCAGTGCGAGTCATCACTAATGACAGGTGAGTGTCAGCTCGTTACCTGTCAGTGCCAGTCATCACTAATAACAGGTGAGTGTCAGCTTGTTACCTGTCAGTGCCAGTCATCACTAATGACAGGTGAGTGTCAGCTCGTTACCTGTCAGTGCCAGTCATTACTAATAACAGGTGATTGTCAGCTCGTTACCTGTCAGTGCCAGTCATTACTAATAACAGGTGAGTGTCAGCTCGTTACCTGTCAGTGCCAGTCATTACTAATAACAGGTGATTGTCAGCTCGTTACCTGTCAGTGCCAGTCATTACTAATAACAGGTGATTGTCAGCTCGTTACCTGTCAGTGCCAGTCATTACTAATAACAGGTGAGTGTCAGCTCGTTACCTGTCAGTGCCAGTCATTACTAATAACAGGTGAGTGTCAGCTCGTTACCTGTCAGTGCCAGGCATTACCAATAACAGGTGAGTGTCAGCTCATTACCTGTCAGTGCCAGTCATTACTAATATGTGATTGTCAGCTCGTTACCTGTCAGTGCCAGTCATTACTAATAACAGGTGTGTCAGCTCGTTACCTGTCAGTGCCAGTCATTACTAATAACAGGTGAGTGTCAGCTCGTTACCTGTCAGTGCCAGTCATTACTAATAACAGGTGAGTGTCAGCTCGTTGCCTGTCAGTGCCAGTCATTACTAATAACAGGTGAGTGTCAGCTCGTTACCTGTCAGTGCCATAGTCATTACTAATAACAGGTGAGTGTCAGCTCGTTACCTGTCAGTGGCATAGTCATTACTAATAACAGGTGAGTGTCAGCTCGTTACCTGTCAGTGCCAGGCATTACTAATAACAGGTGAGTGTCAGCTCATTACCTGTCAGTGCGAGTCATTACTAATAACAGGTGAGTGTCAGCTCATTACCTGTCAGTGCCAGGCATTACTGACATTCTATCTATATTCTCCTCTTTCTCATTCTTTGTGTTTCTTTCCCTCTCTCTCTCTCTTTCTTTCTCTCTCCCTCTCTCTCAGGCTGTGCTGTGCTGCTCCACCCAGGTGCCTTTTATCACTGTTGCAGGATGGCTGCTGTTTATACATGGCTGACAGGCTATTTCCTGTGTCCCAGGAGCCAGGGCTCGTATGGAGCTAAGGAGAGAGAGAGAGAGATAGATAGACAGATAGATAGAGAGAGTGAGTAAGAGACAGAGAGAGAGAGAGAGAGAGAAAAAATGGGGGGAATAGGGGAGGAATAAAAATGACCCCCCCCCCCCCCCCTTTAAACTAGGTCAGCAAAAACGAGTCTGCCCAGGAGACTAGAAACAGAGTGTTGCAGTGCTGTGTGTGTTAGGCAGAGCTGATGGGGAACTCTCACACACTCCGGCCGTCGGGCAGTAACCAAATCTGTCCAGGCCTCATGCTGTCGGGAGCTCTGTCATTGTGGAGAGAGGGGGAGAGATGCATCATGCACAGAAACACACTGGCACAGTTTCAAAGTCACACACACACAGAGAAACACACTGGCACAGTCTCAAAGTCACACACAGAGAAACACACTGGCACAGTTTCAAAGTCACACACGTACACAGAGAAACACACTGGCACAGTTTCAAAGTCACACACACATAGAGAAACACACTGGCACAGTCTCAAAGTCACACACACATAGAGAAACACACTGGCACAGTTTCAAAGTCACACACACACACAGAGAAACACACTGGCACAGTCTCAAAGGCACACACACAGAGAAACACACTGGCACAGTTTCAAAGTCACACACGCACACAGAGAAACACACTGGCAGTTTCAAATTCACACACACAGAGAGAGAGAAAGCGTCCAGACGGCCCAAACCCTGCGACATCAGGGGGCTCGGTTCCGATCTCTGTGGCTGTTCTTGCTCGGCCAGTCGCAGCGTCAGTGGAAAAACGTCTCTCTAAATTTAGCCTTCCACATGTCTGCCTTTTTCCCTTCTTCACCCCAATTCCCAGATGCAGAGCTTGCAGTTCAACCTCCAACTGCAAGAAACACAAGGGCCATGTTGCACCGGAGGAGGGGGTTTCTCAGCGTAGGAGGCACCTTGTGGCTGTGAGATCAGTCAAAACGTCTTTGGTGTGTGTGTGTGTGCATGTGTGCACGTCTGTGTGTACATGCAAGTGTTTAAGCTTGTGCATGTGTGTGTGTGTCTGTGTGTTCATTCAAATCCTTAACCTTGTGGGCATGTGTGTACATATGTGCATTCGTGTGTGTGTGTGTGTGTGTGTGTGTGTGTGTGTGTGTCTGCATTTGTGCGTATGCATTTCGTGAGCATGACACATGTGGTCCTTGACTAATGTGACATTCCAACCCCATTAGTGACAGACACACAATACACAGTGCCGACAGGCTCCCAGAAACGCTAGCTGCTCTTTAGTGAGTCCGACAACACACACACACACTGCAGCCTTTCTGCACCCCTCACAGGTAAGTAGGCGCGCTGTAGCTTCCTGCAAACTCCGCCCCTCACAGTGGAAGAGTTGGTCCTTACATCATTCCTTCTCATCCATCACGCCACCCACACACATTTTTTCACCCCCTCAGAACATGACTCCCGGACTGGAGGGGTTTCAGCCCCCTCTCCCACTCCCCTCCACAAGCCTCACACTCCCCTCCACAAGCCTCACACTCCCCTCCACATCTCACATGTCTGAGTCAGTGTCTGGACGACAGACCAACCACATCAAACCAGAGTAGCCAAACCCACAGACCTTCACCCACCAGAATAATGTGTCTCCCTGCTAACACACACACACACACAAAACAGACAAACAGACACACACAAACACAAACACACACACACACACACACACACACAATCCCAGTGCTCTGTGCCTTATAAGCAGCTGAGGAGCAGAATTGTTGCTCCAGCAAGACTGGCTGGCGTCAGTGAACAGGTCACCAGGGCATTGTAGATCCCACATGTGGTTCATGGAAAAGAGTGGGCGGGAGCAGGGGGCAGAGAGAGAGAGAGAGAGGGCGGAGGCGGGGCGGAGGCGGGGCGGAGGCGGGTCTACACCAGGAAAGCCCCTGAAGTTCAGGCCAGGACTGAGGCTTGGTGTGCTGGGGCTTCCCATGTTTAACTGATTCCAGCATGGGACAGGAGTAGAGCTGGATACACTGGTTTGAGTGGTGCTGGCCAGCCACACATTTCCTCTGCTTGGGAGTGTTTTATCTCTCTCAGTAACAGTACTCTCTCTGACTAACAGTACTCTCTCAGTAACAGTACTCTCTCTGACTAACAGTACTCTCTCAGTAACAGTACTCTCTCTGACTAACAGTACTCTCTCAGTAACAGTACTCTCTCTGACTAACAGTACTCTCTCAGTAACAGTACTCTCTCAGTAATGGTACTCTCTCTCAGTAACAGTACTCTCTCTCAGTAACAGTACTCTCTCTGACTAACAGTACTCTCTCTCAGTAACAGTACTCTCTCTGACTAACAGTACTCTCTCAGTAACAGTACTCTCAGTAATGGTACTCTCTCTCAGTAACAGTACTCTTTCTGACTAACAGTACTCTCTCAGTAACAGTACTCTCTCAGTAATGGTACTCTCTCTCAGTAATGGTACTCTCTCTGACTAACAGTACTCTCTCTCAGTAACAGTACTCTCTCTGACTAACAGTACTCTCTCTCAGTAACAGTACTCTCTCTGACTAACAGTACTCTCTCTCAGTAACAGTACTCTCTCTGACTAACAGTACTCTCTCAGTAACAGTACTCTCTCTGACTAACAGTACTCTCTCAGTAACAGTACTCTCTCAGTAATGGTACTCTCTCTCAGTAACGGTACTGTCTCTGAGTAACAGTGCTCCTGATCTGTGTGGCGTCTGTCCCTTGATTCCCTTTGCCATTTTTGTTTGTTTTCTCCATCTTCTCTTTCTCTCTCTCTCTCCTCTGTGTGTCAGCTTTGCTGTGTCGTTAGTATTCAGGTAGCTGGAGTCAGAAGCATGACAGGTGTGCACAGGTGTGCACAGGTGCTTCACACGTCACTCAACACATCTTTTGGTCCTGCATGCAGACACACACACCTACACGCTACATCAAAATCTATTAGCAAAGCCACACAACAAACAGAATACATCCAGTCATCAGTCTTTTGCTCTTATGACTCAGTAAACAGACTGTTTTCTTAAACAAACATAAATTAGTTTATTGAAAAAGAACACTTTGGTTGGCTATACAAAGGTCTGGCGATACAAAGGACCCAAATAACAAAAATAATAATTCTGCATAGCATTCCTGTGAGAAGACTGCTGTACAAACTCACTTCGCCAACAGCGCATGGACACACCAATTTATTTCACTATGGCAGAAGTCCTGAAAAGTTGCGCAAGGTTTGTTTGGCTTGATTCACAAGGTTTACCCTGCTCTCCCTGGACCAGGCGTCCTGAAGCACCCAGCATTTACTCGGATTAAAAGACATCTCCACACCATGTCTTTGGTTTTGTCACCTACAATCATACAATCGAGTTCGCCGTAGTTGTTTACTAAGAGAAAATCCAGCAATTTCGCTTTTTCAACAGTCGTGCTTGAAACACTTTAGTGCACAGACGAATTGGAGTGAAAATCACTTTTTATTGTAGCAGAAAAACAAGAAAATATTGCAGACAATGACCATCACCAAACGCCTGGGCGGGAAATACAAATACAAGCGTGTAAGTGGGGCGTGCTGGGGACTGCGGCCAGAGCGATGTGGCGTCGCTAGGCAGCGTGTGACAGCGATCCGTTGCCTTGCCTGGTGTCAGGTTGCAGCATTGCCAGAAACCAGGAGAAGAGGCTGCACGTGTGGAAAGACTCTCCCGCTCCGAGGCATCTGTCAGCACCACTCCTCCGCAACCGCGCTACTCGGACAGCTGTCTCAATACGTCGCTGTAAAGTGTGTGTGGAGCATGGTGAGAGACGACCCCCGCCCCAGCTCACACACACACACACACACACACTCCTGCAGCTGCACGGGAGAGGGCTGGACCTGCCGGTACTGATGGGCATCTTGGGAATTAACTGCAGAACATGCTGCACCTCCACCAGCAGCTCCGCCTCCTCCACCAGCAGCTCCGCCTCCACCTCCATCAGATCTGAAATCTGAAAACATTCTGAAGCGTCCAGGCAAGACACACTGCCTCTCTGTAAACAGTCTCTCAGTGTGAAAAAACAGTCAAGAAAAACACATGGAAATCTCTGCTTTGATTCGCACGCAGGCAGCAAAAGGCACTTAAGACTGTACTGATATATAAAAACAAAACAAAACATCTTTGGTGTAATCCAGCTGTACAGCTTCCTTCCAAACTCATATGTATAGCTTCAGTCAATGGAAAGTTGGTTAGATGGTTCTGACATCTCCCACTGTGTGTGTGCGCGCGCGCGAACGCAGCTAGGCAGACGAGCAGCAACCGGAGACGGAGTGTTTGTGGAGCAGTGACATGCGGCTGAAGGTGCGTGAGCAGGTGTTGCACTGGTACTTCTTCACCTCCGAGTGCGTCTGCAGGTGAGCACGCAGGTTAGAACGGTCAGCGAACGCCCGGTTACAGTGAGGACAGGAGAACGGCCGCTCACCTGCAAACACACACACACACACACACACACACACGTCACACCTGCAGTCCAGCAAGCTACGACAACACTCCTGCCTTTCAGAACTGCTGTACATTTTCTGCATTAATTATTATAAAGGATATACGTGAGCACCTGTGTAAAATTACTTCTGAAGATGCAGATTGCTGTAGTTTTTAACTGTGACAGATGAAGTTCATCCACCACAGCCCAGAGCCCAGCTGACTGTGGGTGTGTTATTACCAAGACATCATTACACCCTGAACTATGATCCACAGTTCCCACCTTGTAACATGCTAATGACACAGAAGCTACGGGCTCCACGTGAACCGTGTCTATAATAAGAATTCCAGTCGTGTGAATCATTCGCAAAACACTACATGCTGCTAATTGGTAACGTCACCGTGCTCGACCCAGCGTGTGCGCGTTCGAGTGTGTCCACTCACCGGTGTGTGTGCGAATATGTCCTCTCAACAGCCAGGGTCTGGAGAAGGCCTTTCCACATGTGTTGCACACGCAGGGCAGCGTGTGGGAGCGGATGTGCATCTTGAGCGCCCCCAGGCTGTTGTACTCTTTGGGGCAGTGTTTGCAGCGGAACGGCACCCTGCCGGCCGGGCCGGCCGGGGCGTTCTCGACGGCGCCGAGTCCGGGTTCGGCCGCCGCGCAGTGGCTCAGCTGGTGGCGCGAGAGAGCAGCAGGGCTGCTGCACGACTTCGCGCACCGCCCGCACCGGAACCGCTCGGCCGGGTCGGGACTGGGGGGGTCAGAGGTGCGTCCCTCGTCCTCCTCGCCCGAGCTGGACGGGGAGCTGAGGTCCAGCGGTCGGTTGGGGGAGGGTGCGGAGGGGGCCGAGTACAGGGGCAGGCCGACGCTCCACAGGAGGGTGGGGGAGCAGGTGGAGACCAGGGACCCATCTGTGGTGGTAGGAAGTTCAGCGAGAGGGTATCGCTCAGGCACAAGTGCACAGAGAGGACCTGGGGGAGGGAGGGAGAGAGAGAGGGGGAGAGAGAGAGAGAGAGAGAGAGAGAAGGGGAGAGAAGGGGGGATAGAGTCAGGTGGTCGTTCACTAAAGTCTAATCCACTTATATGGTGAAGTTGTTTTGATGCTCTGGTATCATGTTACAGTGGTATTACCACAAAGAAAAGCCCCCACAACAGGCATATTCGATTATTGTATTTACTCCCCAAAAAGCCACAACCGACTGACATTTGTGCCTCCAGCATGAAGTTCCAGTAACACCGACATATTTGAATTGTCCTCGGAATACGCGTTTTAAAGTGGAAATACCTGCGCGTACTGTGTGCGTAAGAGGGGCGTGGGTCTGGCCGTTCACCAGCTATGCACTAATGGGGCGTATTAACACCGCGCACTGGAGATTCAAGAGGATGTCACCTGTGGCTTAGAACAGCTCCGAGCTGGACGTGAGCCGCTTCCCTCACGAGCTCACGTAGCCACAGCACCGATTACACCGCGTGCATAATCATTACAGCTCCTGATCTGGTTACGCGATGTAAACATTCATTCCTGCTTACAAACGATTTTCTGATCTGTTCTGTTTGCAACGTCTTACACGTTTGTGGTAACGATAAGGAACAGCCGACTACTTTTTAATAAATATACACAAACTTTACTCTATTGACATTAAAATAAACGTTTGTGAAACAAAACAGCCAATACGCCCACACACACACACACACACACACACACACACACACAAACGCGCGAGCGCTTTTTAAGCCCCTCATGATTTAACTTGTGGAAGTTGGGAAAGTTCTGACTCACCGTTCTGGCTCTCCAGTTCGCTGTAGTTGGGTTTCTTGTTTGTAAAATACTTCTTGACCAAGAACGAACGAGGCATTTTGCAAGCCCGATCCCGTTATTCTCGTGCGTAACGTAAATCCGCGGCAGTCCGTGCTGACCGCTCAGATCTCACCGCGGGCTATAGGAGCGATGTCAACTTCCAAGACAAGTTACAACCAAAAAAAAAAACAAAACAAAACGTCTTTCAAAGCTGCTCGGACAGACGGTGCGCTCGTATTTGGCCAGTCTGAGTGCGGTCCATCCTGCGCGGGTCTTCATATAGCGCGGCCGGGTGCGCAGGGGTAGGGCTGGGGTTCTAGCCCCGCCCCTTTCCCATTGTGAGCTCGCGCCTGCAGGTGCCCCAGGGAACGATCTGCGCGCTTATTGCCCATCGATGAGTGTAAATGTCATTAATAGGCGATCATTACGCGCACCTCTAACAGGATTACGCCAGTGAGTTTGATGAGCTTTAATCAGTCACCCAAAGATCAACACAACTGTAGCGTGCAAACCATTCAAATCAGGAAAAAAAAGTTTATTGCTTTGCCATACTGCCAGTCACGAGACTGTAAATCCACTGTGCTACGTCTTTGCGTAACTAGGCCGGGTCATTATAACGTTTGTAATTATATATGCTATGCCAGAAATCAGTCAGGGCTGTTTACAACTTCACCGAAAAAAACATTAAAGCTTGACATAAACCATTCCCTTTATGGGCTCACAGCGCCCCCTGTCGGCAAATTTACTAGCAACCAGGACCTCTACTAAACCGGAGGAGCTGTCCACGCAACTCCATAACTAACACACACACACACACACACACACACACACACACACACACACACACACACACACACACACACACACACACACACACACATATATGTTCCAATTTAGTAAAGGATGGTTCATATTTTACATGTTACTTTTTTATTCTACCCGTCAACCTACCGGGTCCATAGCGCGCAAGTTTGAACAGTACGCAATTCAGTTCTCACGGAAGAGCAACTTTTACGAGCGCATGGAGGATACGCTCCCGTCTTTCCTCATTCTCTCCAACAAAGAAGCTCGCTCTCAACTCATGTGTCCTACAACAGACGCTCGCTCTCAACTCATGTGTCCTACAACAGAAGCTCGCTCTCAACTCATGTGTCCTACAACAGAAGCTCGCTCTCAACTCATGTGTCCTACAGCCGGACACTGCGGGAGTGCGTTTCACGCGCATGAAAAGAAGCGCTGTTCTCCCGAGCGTGCTCGCGGCGGGGAGCGGGTGAACATTAACGTGGCTCGCCCGAACAATGTCGCGTTGTGCACGCCTGCGTCCTGACAGCGGCCGATCGCTGCGCCATCGGTCGTGCCGGTGCGCAATCGGGCCGGTGTTTACCTTCGCTTTGAATCTTAAAAGCGTGAGATAGTTGGAAAGTGATTGACTTTTAACCGCAATGCGCCTCATTGTTCCATTGGATCTGCATGTGACGGTGTTAAGTGGTCTCGTTTAGTATTCGGGCGGCTGTGCGTGTGTAGTGGCGGAGGGGGGCTACACCTGTCTATGCGCGCTATTGTCCACGCCGCCCGGAATGTCGCGCTATGCCGAACAGTTCACACGTTGATCATGCGTGCTGGCCGACGCCTAAAAGACGGAGGTCAAACGGGCCAGACTGCTGTAAAAGTCATTATAATGAACAGAGTCATAAGCACTGGCGGAATAACTGTCGAGTCTAAGATTTCTGCCCAACTTAAACCTAATTTCGCCTTGGGCATATTTGCACGTCTAATTCGGGAGGGGACATCTTTGACACCAGTGCAAAAGCTGATGAATACACTGAATGGCAGTCACCAGTCCACAGTCAGTTAGCATTCAAACTTGCATTCAAACTGGGGTACAGAGGTTCAAGACAATTCAATTTGTGCATAAATGGCAGTGTCTACAGATCTGTGTATGGACATCGTCTGATAGTTCTGTAGTGTCTTCAGATCTGTGTATGGACATCGTCTGATAGTTCTGTAGTGTCTTCAGATCTGTGTATGGACATCGTCTGATAGTTCTGTAGTGTCTTCAGATCTGTGTATGGACATCGTCTGATAGTTCTGTAGTGTCTGCAGATCTGTGTATGGACATCATCTGCTAAATCTGTAGTGTCTTCAGATCTGTGTATGGACATCATCTCATAGTTCTGTAGTGTCTTGTATTTGATACTCCTTTATTTGATATTGTTACATTCTACAATATTGGCACATTCGCCTATATAGTCCCTTGTTATATGTTATATTTTTTAATGTGTTTTTTAATGTCTTGTATGACAGTGATGCCTACAGAGATACCTACTGTATGACAGTGACAGATACACATAACTGTAACTGATTTGATTTTTACACCTGTCACTCAGGATTAGAAAACAGCCACAGGTCACAGGTCACAGGTCATGCTTTTAGTCCAGAGGGAGTGTGACCCCCTAGCCCGGACAGCAAGACGACCAAAAGCATAAAAATGTCCTCCGCTAAGAACAGATGTTCTCCTTGTGTTGCTCAAGGGGATACAAGGCAGCTATACAGAGCAAGCACTAATAAACTCTCTGTGGGAGCACTCCAGAACTTTAGACCTGTCTCCTGCATAGGGCTGAGTGACTGTTACTGTAGCGCCATAGCGATCAGGGCGTTGTGGCTGGAGGTGTAGCTTTGTCTTTGGTACATTTCTCTAGGAGTATATAGATGTTTGCTTAGATTCGGTTTTGCCTGTGTGTTTGCGTGCGTGTGTGTGTGTGTGTGTGCTTGTTCAAACATACATTTCTGTAAACTTGAAAGCAATTCTGTTCACACAATTAATTGTAGGCACACACTGACTGGAACGTGTGCAGTGCAGCTCAGGGAAAGGACACCGTAGGTAGGTTGGGGTCTACCACTGGCGGGCGCGCTATGCGACCCGCGCTCTTTGATGCAGGATGACTTGAGAGATGCCAGTTGCCTGAGAGAAGGTTGCTGTCTCTCGTCAGGGTAAACGATGGGCCCATAAACGCTCTGGTCTTCACGCCGGGTCAGGCCTGCTCTCACGAGACTTTCACACTTCTCCCCATCTCACAAACAAACACAAGCTTCATTCTCTTCGTGTGGGTTTTGACAAATTTAGCTCAACCAAGCTGACATCAGTCAGATAATTAATTACATTTAATTTCACTCATAATTGAATTACTTTAAATTAACACATCACATGGGTCAAATCAGTTGATTGGACAGTGGCATCTCAGTGGTTAAGCTACTTGACTTGACACTGTTGGGCCCCTGAGCAAGACCCTTAACCCTCAATTGCTCAAGTTGTACTCAGTCATAATTGTAAGTCGCTTTGGATAAAAGTGCCTGCTAAATGCCGTAAATAAATGATTGCTTACTGTGTAACAAGTGACTCGAAACAAGTGCATGTCTTCCACTGGAGATAAGGAGTGTACACACACTTACAGTCACGTCTGTACACACACCTAGAGACACGTCTGTACACACACTCAATCACGTCTGTACACACAACTACAGACACGTCTGTACACACACTCAGTCACGTCTGTACACACACCTACAGACACGTCTGTACGCACTCCTAGAGACACGTCTGTACACAAACCTAGAGACACGTCTGTACGCAAACCTAGAGACACGTCTGTACGCAAACCTAGAGACGTCCACTTGGTTGTCAGTTTCCGAGCAAGTGTGAGTGTAAAGTGGCGACTCTTTGCTGGTTCGAGTTGTTTGTGGTGGACGGGGGGGAGGGGTCTGTTCCTCTGGTCGTCTCAGCAGGGAGTAGATAAGATACTGTAGACGCTATGCCTCTCACTGGCACAACCCCCTTGGAATTTAAGCTCAAACATATGGCCATCAACTCCTGCTGTTTCTCACAGGGAGTCCAGGAATTCTGGTTTAATGACCTCTGGGGGCTTAATGAACCCCCGACCTGGGCCCAAACCTTACTCTGCAAAAACAAATATACAAATACAGCCATAAGCTCAGGTGTCTTGTGGGGAGAAGGTGTTTGAAGAAGTGCATGTGTGGAAAAAGGCATTTGCAAATGTTTACAATGTGATTGTTTGCAAAGTGGTTGTTTACAAAGCAGTTTTGCATTAAGACACAAAAAACAACAGTGTTTGCAGGACAGTTGCGGAACAACTGAAGGAAGGAAAATACTTTTCAATCAGTGAAAGTACAAAACAAATGAACAGACTCCATATCTGTAGGTGTTTGTAACCATATATTTTTATAACTGTAGGTGTTTATAGTATTCTACAGGCAACACTACACATACAGGGCTTTTGTATAGTAACAGAAACACACAAACACAAGCATTGTGTGCATCAACACACAAGCACATACACACACAAGTAATGTTTATTCTTGTAATCAACTGTAAACATTAAATAGGTATTGACCCTGGTTTTGACATGCTAGGTTTTGGTCAATAAATCCTATAAAGGTCAAGGAGTCCAGCTGTAGCGTTAATTGTTGTTGTTGTTGTTGTTGTTGTTGTTGTTGCTGTTGTTGTTGGGCGCACGGTATGCAGTGGGTGAGGGTGAAGTAACGCTGAAGTGGGGGGTTGCGGGTTGGAGGTGCAGGTTTGCATTTCCACGTGCACTCTGGTGTCATTTGTACCATCCCCTTTCATCAGGAATATGAGACAAACGTGTGTCTGATTGGCAGACATTACAGGTGCACTAAGACCACAGACAGGATTAGAGACTGACTAAGACCACAGACAGGGTCAGAGACTGACTAAGACCACAGACAGGATCAGAGAGTGTCTAAGACCACAGACAGGATCAGAGAGTGTCTAAGACCACAGACAGGGTCAGAGACTGACTAAGACCACAGACAGGATTAGAGAGTGTCTAAGACCACAGACAGGGTCAGAGACTGACTAAGACCACAGACAGGATTAGAGAGTGTCTAAGACCACAGACAGGATTAGAGAGTGTCTAAGACCACAGACAGGGTCAGAGACTGACTAAGACCACAGACAGGGTCAGAGACTGACTAAGACCACAGACAGGATTAGAGAGTGTCTAAGACCACAGACAGGGTCAGAGACTGACTAAGACCACAGACAGGATTAGAGAGTGTCTAAGACCACAGACAGGGTCAGAGACTGACTAAGACCACAGACAGGGTCAGAGACTGACTAAGACCACAGACAGGATTAGAGAGTGTCTAAGACCACAGACAGGGTCAGAGACTGACTAAGACCACAGACAGGGTCAGAGACTGACTAAGACCACAGACAGGATTAGAGAGTGTCTAAGACCACAGACAGGGTCAGAGACTGACTAAGACCACAGACAGGATTAGAGAGTGTCTAAGACCACAGACAGGGTCAGAGACTGACTAAGACCACAGACAGGATTAGAGAGTGTCTAAGACCACAGACAGGGTCAGAGACTGACTAAGACCACAGACAGGGTCAGAGACTGACTAAGACCACAGACAGGATTAGAGAGTGTCTAAGACCACAGACAGGGTCAGAGACTGACTAAGACCACAGACAGGATTAGAGAGTGTCTAAGACCACAGACAGGGTCAGAGACTGACTAAGACCACAGACAGGATTAGAGAGTGTCTAAGACCACAGACAGGGTCAGAGACTGACTAAGACCACAGACAGGGTCAGAGACTGACTAAGACCACAGACAGGATTAGAGAGTGTCTAAGACCACAGACAGGGTCAGAGACTGACTAAGACCACAGACAGGATTAGAGAGTGTCTAAGACCACAGACAGGGTCAGAGACTGACTAAGACCACAGACAGGATTAGAGAGTGTCTAAGACCACAGACAGGGTCAGAGACTGACTAAGACCACAGACAGGATTAGAGAGTGTCTAAGACCACAGACAGGATTAGAGAGTGTCTAAGACCACAGACAGGGTCAGAGACTGACTAAGACCACAGACAGGGTCAGAGAGTGTCTAAGACCACAGACAGGGTCAGAGACTGACTAAGACCACAGACAGGATTAGAGAGTGTCTAAGACCACAGACAGGGTCAGAGACTGACTAAGACCACAGACAGGGTCAGAGACTGACTAAGACCACAGACAGGATTAGAGAGTGTCTAAGACCACAGACAGGGTCAGAGACTGACTAAGACCACAGACAGGATTAGAGAGTGTCTAAGACCACAGACAGGGTCAGAGACTGACTAAGACCACAGACAGGATTAGAGAGTGTCTAAGACCACAGACAGGGTCAGAGACTGACTAAGACCACAGACAGGGTCAGAGACTGACTAAGACCACAGACAGGATTAGAGAGTGTCTAAGACCACAGACAGGGTCAGAGACTGACTAAGACCACAGACAGGGTCAGAGACTGACTAAGACCACAGACAGGATTAGAGAGTGTCTAAGACCACAGACAGGGTCAGAGACTGACTAAGACCACAGACAGGATTAGAGAGTGTCTAAGACCACAGACAGGGTCAGAGACTGACTAAGACCACAGACAGGATTAGAGAGTGTCTAAGACCACAGACAGGGTCAGAGACTGACTAAGACCACAGACAGGGTCAGAGACTGACTAAGACCACAGACAGGATTAGAGAGTGTCTAAGACCACAGACAGGGTCAGAGACTGACTAAGACCACAGACAGGATTAGAGAGTGTCTAAGACCACAGACAGGGTCAGAGACTGACTAAGACCACAGACAGGATTAGAGAGTGTCTAAAACCACAGACAGGGTCAGAGACTGACTAAGACCACAGACAGGATTAGAGAGTGTCTAAGACCACAGACAGGATTAGAGAGTGTCTAAGACCACAGACAGGGTCAGAGACTGACTAAGACCACAGACAGGGTCAGAGACTGACTAAGACCACAGACAGGATTAGAGAGTGTCTAAGACCACAGACAGGGTCAGAGACTGACTAAGACCACAGACAGGGTCAGAGACTGACTAAGACCACAGACAGGATTAGAGAGTGTCTAAGACCACAGACAGGGTCAGAGACTGACTAAGACCACAGACAGGGTCAGAGACTGACTAAGACCACAGACAGGATTAGAGAGTGTCTAAGACCACAGACAGGATTAGAGACTGACTAAGACCACAGACAGGGTCAGAGACTGACTAAGACCACAGACAGGGTCAGAGAGTGTCTAAGACCACAGACAGGATTAGAGAGTGTCTAAGACCACAGACAGGATTAGAGAGTGTCTAAGACCACAGACAGGGTCAGAGACTGACTAAGACCACAGACAGGATCAGAGACTGACTAAGACCACAGACAGGATTAGAGAGTGTCTAAGACCACAGACAGGATTAGAGAGTGTCTAAGACCACAGACAGGGTCAGAGACTGACTAAGACCACAGACAGGGTCAGAGACTGACTAAGACCACAGACAGGGTCAGAGAGTGTCTAAGACCACAGACAGGATTAGAGAGTGTCTAAGACCACAGACAGGGTCAGAGACTGACTAAGACCACAGACAGGGTCAGAGACTGACTAAGACCACAGACAGGATTAGAGAGTGTCTAAGACCACAGACAGGGTCAGAGACTGACTAAGACCACAGACAGGGTCAGAGACTGACTAAGACCACAGACAGGATTAGAGAGTGTCTAAGACCACAGACAGGGTCAGAGACTGACTAAGACCACAGACAAGGTCAGAGCAAGGTCAAATGAGGTAGGTTAGGTACCTGGATCTGTTAAGTTAGGTTAGGTTAGGTACCTGGATCAGGTGAGTTAGGTTAGGGTTGGACCTGAACTTTGCTGGCCAAAAGAGAGACTGTTTGTGCAAACCACAAGACTCTCTCATATCAGGTGGCATGTCTGGTTAAACTCTGAGACTCTCTCTGAGGACTAGTGGGAATGTTGAAGTGTGAACCCTCCTGACATCCACTGGACTCCAGGAAGTTTTAGCCATAGCTGTACATGTTTCAGTGCCTCTCATGTTTATGTCTGAGACCACTGTTTTGGGATGTCCTTCTCAGACCTCTGGCTACTCATCACTGTCTATAGTGGCAAAGGGGTGCTGATAAACCACTGTTGTCATGGTTACGGTATGTAAGCCACTACTAACACTATGGATCCAGCAGGGACCAGACTATGGGATGAGCTTTATTTCTCAGCAGTGTTACGCCATCTGCTGGCAGATAAATGTAACATCCGTTTTTGACAACTAGGAGGCATCAAAACCACAAAATATGATTACACAGAGACGCTCGTGAGGTGTTGCGTCTCTCAGCGAGTCTCTTTTCTGTTTCATTCCATGCTTGGTTTTTACCTTTCATTTGATCGTATGTTATTCTTTGCTTTATCTTTTATTTTCCGTATTTTCGTAATTTATTTATCGTCATTTTATTCTAGATTTGTTTTATTGCTGTTGTATCCTCTTGTAAAGCACTCTGGGAAACCGCGTGCTGTGCGTTTCTTGTCAGTGAAACGTGACCTGAACAGCACGCGCTTCTAATTAAAGCTTCTGCAAGCGCGCATAACTTTAGTTTTGCATGTTTGGGCTCGTGCCGCGTCAGTATATTGATCAGGTTGTACGTCTTGCATATCGGAAGGTCACAGAGCTTTTAGTATGACAGGCACGCGAGGAGGCGCGAGTGTCCTGTTTCGTACCGACGTTACCACGGCGATGGACATGTTTCCGGTATGGCCGGTCAGGTTAATCATCAGTAGTGTAATGATCACAGGGTTTGCCCTTCTCACGCCTTCCTCAAACACATTATTCTACTTCATGAGTAGATCCCTGCTTGTGAGCGTACTCAGAAGCCCCTCTGTACCTGCGTACACACCTGCGTACACACCTGTTTATAGCCTGCAGCACGCTTGTGGGTAGGAATCAGGCCGGTATGCAGATGGAGCTGGGAGCGGGCGAAGGCGGGGAAACTGGGAGGCAGAAAATATTTCAGGAAGAGACAGACAGGCAGTCATGTAATTTCAGACCTTCGTGCCACTTGTTAGTGTGTTTAAGTTTTGTGTGTTTGCTCACATGCACGTGTGTGTGTGTGTTGCGAAGGGGACGTAACCCGTAGTCATGTGCTAAATTTGCTTAGCTACTTTGCATGTTGGCTCTTGGTGGCCACTGTTAACTCATGTTTCAGAAAACAAAGGGAAGTTTGTTCTTCTCATGATAAGACAGGGAACAGTTTCAACCTTGTGCTTGATTTAAGATGCTGAACAAACCTGTTAGCAGAATTTAAAGCAGATTAGTTATTTTTGATTGCCAAGACACATTTCTTACAATTATGGTCCATTTCCCAAAAACTAAGCACAAATGCACAGCTGCTCACTCATATCCACAAACATCAAACTATCCACAAACATCAAACTCTCCACTCACAACCACGTCACCTCTCATTTACACCAAACTGTCTTCAGATATCACAGAAAGGCCATAAAATACACAAATACATGCCCACAACACACTGGTGAGATCAATACAACAACCTGCTACTGCTACAGCGAGTAACAGAAACTACGATCCAGAACAACCTCTTTACATGACGAACGCGGTATAAAAACACAACGTGTACAAATTTTCAAAATCTCTAATTCCTCAATATACTGTAGTAAACTGAAATTGGGTAAAAGACAGCTGATAAAGAAGATGGAATTCAGGGAAAATAATCTCCAGGCATTTACATAAACCAAAGACAAACAGTACATACATAATGAACCTCGCATTTATTCTGCCTCACCTGCCAAACCAGAGAATTTCATTAACACCACAGGCAACATTAGATCCAGACAGGCAGGGGTAAAACCCCCCACGCTTCCACACCGCCCCACAGCGTCCTGCAAGGCCCAGAGGAGAGGGCCACTCGGTCGTGGACTGTCCACCACCAGGCCAGAACGGAGAGCGCTCTCCAGGGTTCGGAGGGGAGAGAACACAGGTAGAAAGATGCCAGTGAATGCAGCCTCAGTCGTGAACCAGGACGCAGTGCAGACAGGTGTTAGCTGATACTGTCCCAGATGCCATCACACGGCCTACGCTACAGTGCATAGCGCTGTGATACACAACTGCACTCAGACACCTGATACCATGTCTGAGAAACTACACTTGCACATACTTCAGTCACTGGGTTTTAACTTTTGGCGTTTCATTGGAAAGGAACACGACAGGCCCGATTCATTTTCAACTTGATCCGTCGAAAAATGTGGTCGGTGGTTGAGATGCTGACTGCAACAACACCCTGGACCAGTCCTTGATCCTCAGCAACTCTCCTCTGTCTCCCTTGTACACGATGGATGTTGTTATCAATGATCATATTGATGATTTCCAGCTCCTCCATTACGTGGCTGTCTCTCAGTTCTTCTAAAACAGAAGTCCAGTAAACCAGGCATTTTACAAAATAAGAGCATGCTGTAACTCCAAATGGACTGTATGTGATATGAATTTCAGACAGCACACAGGATTACAGAGCAAACCGCTCACTGTACATGTATGTGTTGTAATAGCACAGAGTGCAGCACGCCAACATTACAGTAGGCAGTAGACTGGTACAGATTCCACTGGCTCAGATCCTCACTCAGCTTCCGTTACATCCCATAGACAAGGATATGGTCCAACAGAGATGCACAAAACTCACAAGAAACTATCCATCTCCTTGTCCTACATATATGCTGGTTCTGTCTTTTGGTAGGCTGCATCATGGTTTAATAATAATTTGTTCACCATGGCGGTGTAGGGTGGAGGAAGGAACAGTGCACAGCCCAGCTGAGTACTGAGCATGCGAGTAGGTTTGTGAGGAAGATCAGACCGGTGTGAAGGATCGAGGTTATTCAGGGCTTTGTAGGGGTGTAGGTCGTGAGTATACAGGGTTGAGATGTTTCCTTAATAGGCTCAGTCAGAGTGTGTAAGAGACTGAGAAAAACACATAAAATGCAAAGCGCACACAGACTGATGGAACGAAGGGAAACTCTCTGTTCACCGAAGGGTTATTTTTAACCCAAACACAGTGTTTTGGTTCGCAAAGTTCATCTTCCCACAGAGTACAGAGTGAGCCCTCTGCACAGTTTTAGTTTCTGTTCCAGTTGTTTCTCCGTGTGTGTGCGTGTACATGTGTGCGTGTCTACACTCTCCTCTTTAAAGACTCCGTGCTGTCTGCTGCTTCAGAGTCCCTCAGCTGGGACTGTGTTTGGTTTATGTAAACACACATCATGATTTTTAATGTTGTCTCATCCGGGATCGTGTGTGTGTGTGTGTGTGTGTGTGTGTGTGTGTGTGTGTGTGTGTGTGTGTGTCTCACCTTGGATCTACACCACTCTCGTTGAGTCAGCAACAGCCAGTGTGTTTACAGTTGCTCCTCTGGAGAAGGTAATTCCAACAAAGGTAATTCCTGACCGAAGAAGAGGCAACATAAATATATCCCTCTCCCCACTTCTCTCTCTCTTGTTACTACAGAACTAAGTAGCAATGGTATTTACTGGAATGTTGTGTGTGTGTGTGTGTGTGTGTGTGTGTGTTACACTGGACTACATGGCAGGATGTCACTGGCATGGAGTCTCTGGCTCACTGGCACCATTGGAAAGCCCTGGTACAGAATGTCCCATTCTGAGACAAAACACCGAGACAAAGCAACACTGAAACAAAACAACTGTAATGTTTCAGGCAAGAAAGAGGCAAGAGGCAGAATGCAAATGCAGGAGACTATTTAATGAGCGAGAGTAACAAAAACACTGAAGGCTAATAAACAGAAGCAAGGGGAAAACACTGAGGAAAATAACACATGAATTAAGCAAACAGACGCACGGGCGAGGACAGTATAGCGAGCGTACTCTAAACATGACGGAACAAACCTAGCTTACCACAATAACAGACAATATGGATGACAAACCCCAGGGCTTAAATAACCAAAACAATTAAGGACTAACCAGACACAGGTGAACATATGACCAGGGAAAACCAAAACAAGGACTGGACTTGAGGAACAGACGAGGGGCGGAGAAAACGAAACCAAGGAAGAGAACAAGAAAGTGAAGGAAAACAGACACGACAGGGAAACTTTGGAAACAGGGATGTCAGGAGGGTGGCCAATCGTTACAACACTGAGACAAAACAACTATTACATCTATTTAGCAGTCATAAGGATCACCTTGGTCAGTTAATAGCCATTATCATGTATACAGTTATCCATTATCAATATATACACAGTTAGTTTGGCACATGCTGTGCTGTGGGTTTAGGGCAGAAGATGATTTTAATACCATTAAAGCTGGATTCCAGGATCACCATTTACATTCATGTTTGGCCAAGCCCCATTTAGAAACTGGCCTTTGGCCCTGATATGGGATCAGTTTCCATTATACACACTCTGATCTCCACTGTAATTAGGAGAGCCTTAGATATGGTCCCAGATCAGACTCCATGTGGCCATTATGCCATGAACTTGACAGAGAGGAATGCTAGCTGCTGGTGTTGTGTTGCACCTGGTAACCATAGAGGCCAGAGTCGGCCAGCTGATTAGTTCGAGCTTGAATATCACATTCCACAGGCGAGGAGGTTGATGCGAAGTTCAGCTGGGCTGGTGTCCTGCTCTTTTAACGACTGACGTCACGTTCGCTAAAAGTTTAAATCCAGGTGTGGTAGGGGTAATAACCTGTTTGGGTGCGTTTGCACTCAAATTTGTACTGTTTGAGGATCTCAGGTATTCATTGGAACCACCTGGACACGTGTATCATATGTTCACAGTATATACCTCATTAGGTGTGTCGAGGTCTTTCCAACACATCTTAACCCTGAATATGACTTTGGAAATGAAGAGGGAGAGTTCATTTTAGGCTGCTTAAGACTATGCCTGTTGTAAAAAACTCTTTAAATAAATAAGTAAAATAAGCTTAAAATAGGGTCCTGCAATGGACGGCCGTCCTGACCGGGGTCGGGTCCCGCCTTTCCCCCTGTACTGCCGCGGTGGCTCCGCCCCCCATGACCCTATATTGAGTTACGAGGGTTAGCAGACGGATTAAACAGGTTCGTAGGTTGAAGCGTGTAGAGACGTACGTGTCTCCAACAGCCATGAAGCTTGACAAGGAGCTCGTCCTGCAGTCTAAGGGTGTTACTCCTAAACCAAGTATTTACAAAAATAACACAACCAATCAGGGCGCATCCTTGGTATTTTTGTCAGATGTTCAGGAACATCACAGGGTGTCACAAACATGCACCCATCGCATACCTTGCATTCAGGTCAGCCCTGAGGAAATGTATCTTTGTTTAAGACAGTCCACATTCAGGTAACAAGCATAGCCCTGTGTCAGTCAGCTCTCTACCCACTCACTACAGAATTACACCCCAGCACCCCCTTCTGCACGAGCTGTAAGAGGGCAGCGTCTGTGTCAGCCCGACACTGCGATTAGCATCCACCCAGGTCCGGTGACACACTCCAGCAGGGTGTAGGGCGGCTGTGATGAGAGATGAAAGTGAGGAGATCTCGCTGAGACATGAAAACATTCTCACTGTAGATTATAATTTTTTTTTTTTTCCCAACAGACATTTTTTCGTTTTACATCAGAGGGCCGTACCCTGAATTTCAAGTGGGGTCTATGCATATTCAAGAGATGTTTATTAATTTTTAATCATTCTTGTTATTTTAACTGTATTACTCCACTGTGTAAAAAAACATGCCATTTATCTGCACAATTCCACACTCCAGAATGAGGTTAAATCGCTTTGATGTATCATTCCTTAATTATTTACAGCAAAACAATAGGTTAATGAATTTTTGAATGGCCTCGTTAATGTATTTGTGGATAGTCGAAGTCAGCAACCAAGGGCTTTAAAATTCCTGCGAATCCTATTGGCTGTTGAAATACTGCATACGGATCATAGTGCTGTGATTGGCCGATTGCAGGTGCCGCTGTGGCAGCGAAAGCTCCTCCTTCGCTAAGAAGGGGTGGAGAGGGCGGGGACAAGCGATATTTACAAACAGCACTTAAAGAGACAGGACACACGTCCCACTGGCTGTACTGGAGTCACTGGACCGCCTTGCTGGCATTGGTAACACAGTATAGTATCGCAGACACATCAAAGGGAACTGCAGCGACCACAAATCGTGCTAACGACGGAACGAGCGTGAGAAATACAGGGCGATGCCTTACAGTGCCTCTGCTTATATGAGCAACAGTGAATCAATCCTAGTTTATATCTTATCAACCCTGTGAACACGGTGACAAGTGTCCCACCCCCCACCCTGTTACCCTGGGGCTCGGTCGGGATCTTGTGTAAAATTCTGATTGGCTTACCACCCCCGGTGGGCGGAGACGGGGCGTGGCTAAGGGCACTGTGACCTCACAATCAGCTGTTTTGTGCGTTCTGTGCTCTGATCCGGGGATCAGCTGGGCGAAGCAATAACAGCAGGAAAATCATCTGCAGAAAAACATCAACTTGGCGGATACAAACTGCAGATATTCTAGTAAAGTTTAACGTTTACACGGAACACTTCTTCTAAGAAGAAACGCCGTTGTATTTTTTTTTTTTTTATCGTGGGGCACTTACTACCTCTCCTAAAGCTATGCTTTAAGATTTATTTAGTCCTTTTTACTGTGTTTCGTCCACACGTTTAGCTACAACTTTTTTTTTATTTTTTATTTTTTTAACAAAGGCAGGTAAGATGTGTACGATCTCCAGTTTCTTTGTGTCTAGTCGTGTGAAACATGGTTTTGTATTCTAACGGCCCCGATGTAAATGCATCTAGATGAAAAGTACTGAACTCTAGTATAATATCCTGGCCGTAAACGTTCAATGTACGGGTCGAACGCTCTTTTTAACGTCTGCCATTAAGAATCTAACCATAAATGGATGGGTCGGGCAGGATTTCGTTTGTCGACATACCTTTTATAGGTCAGCTCTGTCATTCTGATACCGTCACTGCCTTGCCCTACAATAGCCTCGTCCGACATTAACTTTACACTGCTGCATGCATGTTGTTTTTCCTTAATTTCAGGCTAAAGATTCCGAAACAGTAGATTTTATTTTGGTGAATGATAGACGTGTGGGTATGACTGGTGTTTAATCGAGTGTTTGACGCGTCCTATTGTTTTGCTCGCTGTGATGGCCACCCTGGGGTTTAATTAAAGCCCCTAGCCCGAGCCTGGATGCGGTCCAGAGCCCACGCTCGGAGCCGAGTCCCGTCACTGTGTAGCCTTCCCACTTCCATATCGTGGATATGCGGCTTTCTATCGCGTCGTTTCCATTTCATTTCCGTCGTTTGACAGCGTCCCGTCTGTTTGTGCTTTTCCCTGTCTGTCACTCGAGCCCAAGGCTTCCCTCGACACTTCAGTCGTTACACCTCTCGACTCGACGGCTCTGGCGTCCAAACGCCGTTAACACGACCCGTTAGCACACGGTCCGGTGAAGTCCGGTCCAGGTTTTTCTTTTGTCGTGTATTTTTCCGTCCTCCGGTCTTGAGGAGGCGGGGCCTAGCTGCGCGAACCACGTCAGTGACGTAAACGCGCACCCGCCCCGCCCCCGTCCACGTCGTAGGCTCCGCCTTACACGGACGCCTTCGAGAGTGACGATAGGCCAGTGAATTGATGGACAGCTGATACAGGCGTTCCAAATCACACATGGACATGTTTACCTCACGAGCACGGCGCACGCTCGGAACAGGACGCGCGCGCGAACGCGTGCGCGTTAGTCATTAGCGATACGGGTTCATGACGCACAAATGACGCCATCTCTGTCTGACGTCACAGGAGGATACCATAGTTTATGTATGAGATGTAATGTCAGATATTAGGAACTGTCATTAAAGAATAAACTAATTAATAAGTGACGTGCGCCAACAGAACCAACCCCAAAAATGACCAGTAAAAGAAAAGACAGCTTTGTTCTTCTGGACATGAGGGAATGACAAAAAATAGTTTAGCAGGCCAGCATGAGAGGACGTCCTACATTCGGTTGACATAAAGGGCAGTTACAACTTCACATGAAGACGCAAAGCTCAGAACAGTAAACAATGACATTCTACTGTCATTCCATGTAAGACGCTATATAGATCGGACCGTGTCAGGCCGTAATATAGATCAGTTAGCCACTGTACTAGTGGTCAGCCTACAGTCTCACACTTAGCAGATGTTCAGAGGTCCTCTACGTTACTTGTGTTCAGAGGTTAGAGAATCTGAGTTGAGATGTTTCCTTCTCTTACTGAAGTAAACAATAGTGTTACTGTTACTGTTGTCTACTGCCATGATGTCGATCAATTCAAAGCATAATTTAATAAGCTGTGGCTGGTATTTGTGTATCTCAGGGGCAGGTCCAACATGTGTAATGTGGGTGTGCGCTGTGACCTTGGCGACCAAAAATATTGATAGCATTTATGAATAACTTAACTGTTAGTATACGTCCTGGGACACTTTTCCTGACTGGCCAGTTTATTTATACACAGTGGGGTGGGGGGTGGGGGTGGGTCTAAACAGTGTGTCTAAACACATACATGGACAGTGTCTGAGATTCAGAGATTGTTTCTCTTTCTTGTGAGATGGCTGTTCCTCCACTGTGCTTGTTTGCACTTCAAGGTCAGAGTGCACTTTTAGGTCATGACAGAAAAAGACACACAAAAAAAGACAGAAAATCTGTGTTGCTTACTCAAAAGTTATGTAAATGGATGGTTGTATTTAATGGCTCTTATAATACTGCAGTAGATCTCTTTAATATAATCTATAATATGTGTGGTAGGACGTGTCTGCGTTGGTGTAATGTAACAACATTTTAAAAAAGGTCAGAGATGATAAATGTAAACCCACAAACACATCCTGGAGGAAACTCAAGAGCAGATGTTCCTGTTTATACGGGAAACAGAATTCGCCACACAAGATATCGCAGTGGAAATATAATGTCTTTTCTTACTGATTTTCTTTCTGGTTGTTAGTGATGTTCCATGAGAGCGTGCAGGACTAGACTGGGTGGTGCCTCACACGCCCACGCCGCTCCAGACACAAGATGAACATGTTCACCATAGACTGATTAGATCACCTGAACCACAGCTGGGCAAACTAGAACTGGATGCTGGTTCTGTTTTTACGGGTTTCCAGAACCAGAGCGGTTTCCAGTAGCAGGGAAATTACATTCCAGCCCACAGACAATTCCGATGGTGTGACATGTGAATGTGCTATCATTTCCATTCACTTGCTCTTTCTCTGCTGTTTGTCTTTTTTTCTTCCTGCAGGCCTTTGTAGTAAAAGAAAGACCATAAGTTTGCACTTTGACAGTTGGACAACTCTTCCAGGACTCCTCGGAGACTTGACGAGCATCCAGTCCAACACACCGTGCCACTCAACAGCCTCAGAAGACCAACAAAAACCAGTGACTGTAAATACGTTATTGCATTTTTTTCTCTAAGAAAAATTCCACGGCAGCTCACGCTCAGGACGCCTTCGGATTCTGCCCTTTGACCTCAGCGTCAGCAATGTTCCAGCGCCTAAGTAACCTGTTGTTTGGTGAGGTGGAGGTCGTCTCCGCTGACCTTAACGGGCCCAAGCCCTGCGTCACTGAGGCTGATGAGGAAGGATGGCTCCTAGTAAATCTACCTGGTAAGTGTGTGAGGAACCATGGGAAATGTAGTCAGTAGGGTTCATACTATAATGTAAGTTTATGTATGAAAAGGTTTTAGTGTGGATTTTGATTTCCTTATTTATTTTGCATGTCACATCTTCAAAGTCATGAAATATTTACCCAAGATGTATGCAAAGTAGACATACGTACATAAAACTAATGATAGTATTCCTATGTTTTTATGTCCTGTTTTTGTTTTTTACCTTCTTCCAACCCTGCTCCATATTTCGCTCATATCCCGTGACTGGTGTGTGCATGTGCGCTTTATCCCCGCATGGCTTTTTATGATGGTTTTGTCCATATTTTCCCGTGTATTATTTGCTCCACCCCTTCCACACCCCCAATTTCTTTCCACCCCTCTGCGCCCCCACCCTGCACCATGTGCCCAGGTAAAGACTGTACCATGCTGGGTGAGGGCGGGGCAGGGGCACCAGCTATAGCACAGTCGCTTCCCCACAGTGAATTCCAGAGGGCGGAGTCAGAATGTGACGCATTCAATCCCTCTCGGACACACGGCCCCGCCCCTTCCCGGTGCAGGAGCCGCAGGACTAGAGTGGGCAGGGCCTTGGCGGCCCGCCCTCCTTCCCCTTCCCCCAGCTCCGCCCCTTGCCTTGGCTCTCCCTCCCCTCACGTCTCGGAAGCAGTGAATGCGCTGTCCGGCCCCGCCCGCTGCATGCGGGGCTCCGCCCCTGTGTCTCCGGGCTCCCGCGGCTGTATGGACGAGAGCTGGTTTATCACGCCTCCCCCCTGTTTCACTGCAGAGGGCGCTCCGGCCCAGGCTAGCCCCATGGAGGACCTCCTCATCGAGCACCCCAGCATGTCCGTCTATGTCGCCTCTGGAAACCTGTCGGTGGTGGAACAGAGTGCAGCCAGCTTGGCTGGCAGCGTGAGGTAGGCGCCCACTCCACTCCTGAACACGTCCCTCTACGTGGCCTAATATTACACATGTTGTTACACATGTTGTTACACATGTTGTTACACATGTTGTTACACATTTCGTTACACATGTCGTTACACATGTCGTTACACATGTTGTTACACATGTTGTTACACATGTTGTTACACATGTCGTTACACATGTCGTTACACATGTCGTTACACATGTTGTTACACATGTTGTTACACATGTTGTTACACATGTTGTTACACATGTCGTTACACATGTCGTTACACATGTTGTTACACATGTTGTTACACATGTTGTTACACATGTTATACCATCACATGCCTTTACATATCTTTTTCACTGTACATGTATCACGGCAATATCATGTCATATGACATACTGTTATCATTAGTTTACTATATGTACTGCAATATTGCTGTATACCATGTAATCTCTTTACAGTCTGAACTTGTGTGTCTATCATGGTTTCATGGACTTGGCCCGTTTCTGACTCACTCATGTTGAACATAATTTGTCACAAGTGGGGCGCTGTTAGCCCTGAAATATCTCTGTCCCAGGGACGCTGTGTGTTTTGTTCTAGATCTCTCACTACATGTGTGTTTTTAGTTAGTTTTTTTTTTTTAACTTCTCAGTCTCCTCTTTTCCCATGTTATTTTCCATCTTCCTCTTTCTTTCTGTCTTTCACAGCACGATGTCTGAATCAGCACTGCCCCCTGTGGCCAGGAGCAGCAAGCCCACCAGGATGGCCCGCGGAGCTGCCCACCAAGCGCTCGCCAAGGTGACGCAGGCGTCCCGCGTGCAGAGAGCCAAAGCCCGCGTGGAGCGCCGTCCCCTGGGACGCCACCGTATGCAGAGACAAAACCACGTTTGCCAGCAAATCCCGCGCCACTCCGCACACACCCGGAATGCCTTCCTGCACCAGCCGTGCCAGCGAGGTCTCTGCCATTAACGAGCGCCAGCCTCACACTGGGGGCATTACACCATCCTCCTCCCAGACACCCCGTGGTCTCTCCACGCCACCCACCGTGTCTCTCCTCTTCTTACCTTCTCATGTTCCTCTGTTTAGATGGTGAAGTAGCTTAGCCCACAATATTACTGTTTCACATAATTTAGGAGTTTTAGTTTAAGCACTCAAAACCATTCATTAAGGTCTCATCTCTCTCTCTCTCTCTCTCTCCCAATCATGCCACACACATCTGATCACCAAGGACCTTTTTAGCTTTTCCAGTTAGTGAATGTTGCTCCATCATAAACAGTAGCAGGTCTGTGGTATCTTTCTCATGTTGTTTATGCTCAGTTCCTGGCCAGGACCATCTGGCCTGGTGAGGCCCTCTAGTGGTGAGAGAACGTCTAAGCCTAACACCAAATCCACCTGAAGTGTGTGCGTGTGTGTGTAGAAACGCATATATATATAAAACAGTATAGTTTTAACACTTCTGGATCAACTCAGGTGCATGTTTTAACTTCTAACACTGAGAAGTGGGCACGTTTTCTCAACACACTGAATGGAAGAGAGAGATAGAATGTAAAAGGACTTTAGTATTGGGAAAGCAGGCACGGAGGCAGAATTAGAGAGGATATACTTCAGTAACATATCCGAACCTGAGCATTTACACACTTGCCGCTTGACTAAAGACTGAAACTGTATATTAGCTTGGCTCTTTTGTTTCGTGTTCTTTTAAGACGGCTTTGGGTGGAATATTTCCCTTAAGACACTGTTCCAACAAAAGGCCCCAAAACATTTCACATTGTGCTACTCTGAAAACATTTGTACTAAAAAGGCTTTTGGTTGAGACAGAGTATTGTTATGACACAGTGAAACAGTGATAGTACACTTTAATGAGTGTACTGAGAAAACAGAGACATTATCTGCTCCAGGGACAGTCAGAGGTTGCTATGGGTTACAGGGTGTGGTGGTACATATGTGCAGGATGGTTAATGGACAGCGACTCTAAGATGTTTTGTTGTGTTGTATTTTGGGATTTGTTCCATCCTCGGACCGCTGCTGTCACTGTCGAGCAGGTCATAGCCTCCTCTCACCACTAGAGGGCCTCACCTGTGCAAAACACAAAAAAAACCAACGACAAAAAAAGCAAAAAGTAAAATTCACAAAAATCACTGTGATCACTCAAGGAGGAGCTGGAGGAGAAAGGTTACTTCTTTTCTAGCTTGTCGAGCAACACTGGAGCGCCATCGCATTGCAGCTCCATCTCCATTGCAGAGCCAGTTGTCACCGGGCTGACATCCATGTTAAAGATCCATGCAGTCAGACGCCAGAGTAAGAGTACTCCAGAAAACCTTAGTGCGCGCGTGTACTTTAGTGTTAGCAGGGAAGATGCCCACCTCTGCCCACACACACACACACACATATACACACATACACACGTGTCCTTAGTGCGCGCGTGTACTTTAGTGTTAGCAGGGAAGATGCCCACCTCTGCCCACACACACACACGTGTCCTTAGTGCGCGCGTGTACTTTAGTGTTAGCAGGGAAGATGCCCACCTCTGACAGCTGGAAACCTCTGCCCACACACGTGTCCTCATACACAGTCTGGTGTGCTCTGCACACACACGCATGTCCTCGTGCACAGTCTGGTGTGCTACACACACGCGCGTGCCTGCTGTCCTTCCTGGCTCAGTGTTCTCCACATCGCGCTTCCGCCTCAGTGTCATCCTCACAGGTTCTATTTAACTCTGGTGCTGAAGGTATATGAACATATACTGTACTACTGTCTGTATATTGTTGAGACTTGGATGTACGTTTGCACTGTCTTACATTTTATGGTAAATCAGTTTTTAGCTGTGTGCAATTTTTTTTTTTGTTGGTTTGTTTTTAACAAGCGGTAAAGAGGTTGGAACGTAGCTGCAGATGCTGAGGTGCATGAGTTAGAAAAGTAGTTAAAAGACAAACGATTTGAAATCACTAGCATTAATGTACATAATGCGGAGCTCTTTAAAGTGCAGCGTTTGAATGGCGTGCGTGCTGACGTACTTTAGCGCTAAATGATGTCACCATGTTTCGACTGCAGAACTGAGCTGAACCGGTTGGTCAGATTCCCTGAACACCGCTTCGCTTACCTAGAGATCTTATTATTAAGTGAACCTACTCCTTAACGGTCAGAGATTAAAGTCCTGTGACCAGCCTGTTAGTGAACCTTTAGCGAAAGACCGAGAGCTCCCACGTGTCCTGTACTGTAATGACCTGCCCTGATTGCTGACGCCTTCAGACACGTCAGGAAGTAATGGAACACCTAAAGAATATCCAATAACTACATTTATATGTATGAAACGCATTTAGTTAATATATATTTTTGGATTTTTTTTTCCTTTGAAAATAAGTGTATGAAATGGATGTTTATTTTACAGGGATGACTGTCATGGGCGGGTTTTTTAGTCGAGACATCAATTCCGTTTCCTGTCACATGGTGCTTCTCACCTGCTGGTGTAACAGCTGTATGCGAGTGTAGAGACATCACAAGGGAAGCGAAGTAGGACGGGCGGTAGCACGGCCCAGCACGGTTAACGTTGCGGTTGGAATCGGCTGGCCTGCGTCCTCCAGCCCGGGACACCGCGTTCACTGCTGGTGGTGTTTGGAGATTTAGTTTTGTCTCTTTGTGCGTACGTGGTTAACGCAGTGTGCGGGGCAGCGGTCTACGCTGCTGGGGAAATCGCGGGGGGGCAGTGAAGTGTGATGTGAAAACGGAGAGGGGGTGAATTTAAAACGTATATAACAAAACATACTGATAAAAGAAAACTAAAAAAAGAAAGTTTATGTGCTTGTATTTTATCCCATATTATTAGAACAGTTCACTGTATTCTATTGTCAAAAACAGGGGGGTGGACTATCAAATAAGGAGACTGCTCTTCTGTTTGATCCTTGCACCCTGAAACTATGGCAGCTTTTGAAACGTAAGGGTTCACCTGTATGGAGGTATCCCCTCCAAAGAGTACACCCCCTTGAAAAAAAATACAAATAGATTATATTTAAAAAAAGAATGGTGTATCTTATATTTATGGTGGTTGTGCCTTTCACTGTTCTGCATGGTTTTTGTGATATGCTGACTTTTTTATCCCCGTGGAGTGTGATCAATAGGTCTGTAACTAGTAGAGGCCTGTGTCGGTAGGTCTGTCTGTAGTAGAGACCTGTGCAGACCACAAAGATGGGGCTCAACAATCCATTCAGAAATGCAGGTACAAGACAAAAAAATGTAATAATAAAAAGCACTCAGGATGAAACTTCAAGCTTTTCTCATTTTTCACACCCCACATCGGGATGTGTGCGTGCGTGCATGCGTGTGTGTGCGAGTTGAATAAGAAGTATGTCCTGAATATCGTTCAAGACGAAATACGAGAACTCCCTGTGATTGCAGTAAAACTGGAGCTGCAACTTTAAATGCAAGCTGTGCGCTCAGTATCACTACATCAGCTGTGAAGACGCATGTCAATCCCTTTACCCGCTCTCTCCCCTCAGCTAACCACACACACACACACTACCTCTCCCCTCAGCTAACCACACATACACTATACACACCACCTCTCTCCTCAGCTAACCACACACACCCCATACACGTTTACACGTTTCTCGCGGATAGACTCGGAGTGATGACATTCGAGAGCCGCGAGGTTAGCGCGACAGCTGCGCCTTTAAGGAGGCCACGCGCGATGATGTCTGGTCTTTAACGTGACCACTGCATCGCTGTATAGCTCCAGCTTTTCACCATGACAGAACCTAAATGCAGCGCCTGCAGCAAAGCTAGTCCGTGGATCCTGCTTATTTTTGCCAGAGTCGACATGCGATGAGCATACCTTGCACAAGACGCGTCTGTCGGCCAGATTACAGGAGCGTTAAGAGAGTTCATGCTTGCTTGTAAACGTGACCGGCGCTAATTAATTTTAGTATGATTTTGTAATTGACAAGTGCAGTTTGTTTTGGAAATAGCGTGCGTCTGCCCTCGGGACACCCTGCATTTACGTTCATCTCGCGCAACGCGTAAGCAGGGAACGTGTGGCATTCACCAGCTCGCGTCATTATAGACGAATGCACGGAATTGAAGAGATTTCCCTCTCTGTGCACAGGCCGACGCGTTTGCGCTGTCCAGGGGGAGTCACGTCTGATGTCACGTGGAGCGAAACGAGCGTCGCCAGACCAACCACCGGTTCCTCGCGCTGACAAACCTGCTGTAAACGCCGTCATAATCACAGGCTGCGCGGAAGAGGCTCGGAGCCTGGCGCACTTTCCCTGGGCGTCTAATCTAACGACGTCCTGTTGAGGATTACTAAAAGAAGCAACCCCGCACGAGACGTATTTGCGTTTGGTCCTTTTGTGATCGCGAGCTCTAGGGTTTTCCACGCACGCACGCACGCGTCCGCCGCTTGCTGCCGGAGAGCGCTCCTCCATCGGCGCCATGGCCGATGAACACGCCGGGCTCGAGGCAACGCTGGGAGGCGCGTACTCGCCGGTCGACTACATGAGCATTACGAGCTTCCCTCGCTTGCCCGAGGATGACGCGGTGTCCGGAGAGCACGCACTCAAGTCGAGAAAGGACGAAGATCACGTGCTCGGCGAGCAGGACACAGGTAACGCCCGTGAGCCTACGTTCAGTATCACTGAACGCGAGCGAGTCAGTGATGCGTATGGTCCGACAACTCATTCTACAAAATGAATGTATACAGGCCCTACCGGTGCCGCCTCAGAGCCGATATGACCACGCGCCCTATCGGTGCTCCCTCGGAGCCGATATAACCACGCGCCCTACCGGTGCCGCCTCAGAGCCGATATGACCACGCGCCCTACCGGTGCTCCCTCAGAGCCGATATAACCACGCGCCCTACCGGTGCTCCCTCAGAGCCGATATAACCACGCGCCCTACCGGTGCCGCCTCAGAGCCGATATGACCACGCGCCCTAGCGGTGCTCCCTCAGAGCCCATATGACCACGCGCCCTACCGGTGCCGCCTCAGAACCGATAAGACCACGCGCCCTACCAGTGCCGTCTCAGAGCCTATATGACCACGCGCCCTACCAGTGCTCCCTCAGAGCCGATAAGACCACGCGCCCTACCGGTGCTCCCTCAGAGCCGATAAGACCACGCTCCCTACTGATGCTCCCTCAGAGCCCATATGACCACGCACCCTACCAGTGCTCCCTCAGAGCCGATAAGATCACGCGCCCTACTGGTGCTCCCTCAGAGCCGATATAACCACGCGGCCTACCGGTGCCGCCTCAGAGCCGATATGACCACGAGCCCTAGCGGTGCTCCCTCAGAGCCGATAAGACCACGCGCCCTACCGGTGCTCCCTCAGAGCCCATATGACCACGTGCCCTACCGGTGCCGCCTCAGAGCCGATAAGACCACGCGCCCTACCGGTGCTCCCTCAGAGCCCATATGACCACGCGCCCTACCGGTGCGGCCTCAGAGCCGATAAGACCACGCGCCCTACCGGTGCTCCCTCAGAGCCCATATGACCACGCGCCCTACCGGTGCCGCCTCAGAACCGATAAGACCACGCGCACTACCAGTGCCGTCTCAGAGCCTATATGACCACGCGCCCTACCGGTGCTCCCTCAGAGCCGATATAACCACGCGCCCTACCGGTGCCGCTTCAGAGCCGATATGACCACGTGCCCTAGCGGTGCTCCCTCAGAGCCGATAAGACCACGTGCCCTACCGGTGCTCCCTCAGAGCCGATATGACCACGCGCCCTAGCGGTGCCCCCTTAGAGCCGATATGACCACGCACCGTACCGGTGCTCCCTCAGAGCCGATAAGACCACGCGCCCTACCGGTGCTCCCTCAGAGCCCATATGACCACGTGCCCTACCGGTACTCCCTCAGAGCCAATATGGCCACGTGCCTTACCGGTGCCGCCTCAGAGCCGATATGATCACGCGCCCTACCGGTGCTCCCTCAAAGGCGATATGACCACGCGCCTTACCGGTGCCCCCTCAGAGCCGATATGACCACGCGCCCTACCGGTGCTCCCTCAGAGCCCATATGACCACGCGCCCTACCGGTGCCACCTCAGAGCCGATAAGACCACGCGCTCTACCGGTGCCGCCTCAGAGCCGATAAGACCACGCGCCCTACCAGTGCCGTCTCAGCCTATATGACCACGCGCCCTACCAGTGCTCCCTCAGAGCCGATAAGACCACGCTCCCTACCGATGCTCCCTCAGAGCCCATATGACCACGCACCCTACCAGTGCTCCCTCAGAGCCGATAAGATCACGCGCCCTACCGGTGCTCCCTCAGAGCCGATATAACCACGCGGCCTACCGGTGCCGCCTCAGAGCCGATATGACCACGAGCCCTAGCGGTGCTCCCTCAGAGCCGATAAGACCACGCGCCCTACCGGTGCTCCCTCAGAGCCCATATGACCACGCGCCCTACCGGTGCGGCCTCAGAACCGATAAGACCACGCGCCCTACCGGTGCTCCCTCAGAGCCCATATGACCACGCGCCCTACCGGTGCCGCCTCAGAACCGATAAGACCACGCGCCCTACCAGTGCCGTCTCAGAGCCTATATGACCACGCGCCCTACCGGTGCTCCCTCAGAGCCGATATAACCACGCGCCCTACCGGTGCTCCCTCAGAGCCGATATGACCACGCGCCCTAGCGGTGCCCCCTTAGAGCCGATATGACCACGCACCGTACCGGTGCTCCCTCAGAGCCGATAAGACCACGCGCCCTACCGGTGCTCCCTCAGAGCCCATATGACCACGTGCCCTACCGGTGCTCCCTCAGAGCCGATATGGCCACGTGCCTTACCGGTGCCGCCTCAGAGCCGATATGATCACGCGCCCTACCGGTGCTCCCTCAAAGCCGATATGACCACGCGCCTTACCGGTGCCCCCTCAGAGCCGATATGACCACGCGCCCTACCGGTGCTCCCTCAGAGCCGATATGACCACGCACCCTACCGGTGCTCCCTCAGAGCCGATAAGACCACGCGCCCTACCGGTGCCATCTCAGAGCCGATATGACCACGCGCCCTAGCAGTGCTGCCCCTGAGCCGATATGACCACACGCCCTACCGGTACTCCCTCAGCCAATATGACCACGCGCCCTAGCGGTGCCCCCTCAGAACCCATATGACCACGCGCCCTACTGGTGCTGCCTCAGAGCAGGTCTGTGTTGCTGCTCCACCAAGATCCAGTGACTTCATACACTTTGTACACAATTATTAGGCAAGAGAGTATTTTAGCCATATCATCATTTCTATGCATATTTTCCAACCAAAGCTGTATAAACTTGACTGTTTATTGGCTTTAAGCACATCTGGTGATGTGTATTTGTGTAATGAGGGAGGGTGTGGCCTAAGGAGATCAACGCCCTATATGAGCCAAAAAAAGACTGAGCCAAAAAAAGATTTAACTGATTATGAAATGGCAAAAATTGTGAAAAGGCTTTCAGAGGGTTGCAGCACTCTTAAAATTGCTAAGATATTGGGATGTGATAACAGAACTGTCAAACGTTTTGTTGCAAATAGTCAACAGGGTCGCAAGGAATGTGTTGAGAAAAAAAGACAAATTAACTGCCAAAGATTTGAGAATCAAACGTGAAGCGACCAGGAACCCGTTATCCTCCAGTGCTGTCATATTCCAGACCTGCAACCTACCTGGAGTGCCCAGAAGTACAAGGTGTTCAATACTGAGAGACATGACCAAGGTAAAGAAGACTGAAACCTGACCACCACTGAACAAGACACACGAGGTGAAATGTCAGGACTGGGCCAAGAAATATCTGAAGACAGATTTTTCAAAGGTTTTATGGAGTGATGAGACATATGTGACTCTTGATGGACGGGCCCATGGCTTGATCAGTAATGGGCACAGAGCTCCACTTCGACTTGGATGTCAGCAAGGTGGAGGTGGGGTACTGCTATGGGCTGGCATTATTAAAGATGAGCTAGAAGATGGAAGATGGATTCAAAATGAACTCCAGAAGTTGTTTAGAAGACAATTTCTTCAAACAGTGGTACAGGAAAAAGGCTGCATCTTTCAAGAAGACCATGATTTTTATTCAGGACAATGCTCCATCGCATACACTGAAGTACTCCACTGCATGGCTAGCCAGTAAAGGCCTTAAAGATGAAAGAATAATGACATGGCCCCCTTCCACACCTGACCTAAACCCTACTGAGAACTTGTGGGCCCTTTTTAAATGGGAGATTTACGGTGAAGGAAAACAGTGCAGCTCTCTGAACAGTGTCTGGGAGGCTGTGGTTGCTGCTGCACAAAAAGTTGATCGTCAACAGATTAAGAAACTGACAGACTCCATAAATGGAAGGGTCCATAAATTGGTCAGTTTTTTTTAAATGTCAGAAATGTTTATTTGTAAATTTTGAGTTGTTTATTTATTATTTTCACTTTAACAGATGAAAATAAACAAGAGAGATGTAAAAATGTCTGTATTTCCTTTAGTTGCATGATAATTCTAATAGTTGCCCAGTAATTCTGCACACACATATATTCTCCTAAGAAAGCAAAAACCTCACTTTGACATTCTTAAATATTCAGGTTTGAGGTTTATTAATATTTTGGACTGACCAAGAGCACTGTAGTTGTTCAATAACTAAACGAATCCTCAAAAATACATCTTCCATAATAACTGCACACAGTATATGTTTCTTTTTTGCTGCACTTTTTGGCAAAGCCAAGTCAGGCTATAGCCTTATGATGATGAAGAAGATTTTGACTGTAATTGTTGCCTAAAGCATTTGATGTTTGCAAGCTGTATGAATTCTTGACCTTTTAGTTTTTAAAGTGATGGGATGGTGAGGTGGGAGGAACTCAACAACCACGGGATGTGTGTGAACCGTGTGTTTTACTTGGTAGCAATCAGAGTTGCGTCTTTGAAGAGATGTGGTCGTGTGTGGAGGATTGTGGGAGTGAGCACATTGAAGAGAGCGTAGAGACGCTAAACCAAGGAAAGAGAGGATGGAGAAGTTAAGCTTTTCTCAACTTTATGCAAATTAGGCAAGTTTGGCAGGACTGCAGCCAGTCAGCTCCGCGTGAGATGTTTTCGTCATGCTGCAATGAGCCACTAGCCGAATTCAAGATGCTGTGGGTTCGTGCGTAGACCGTTTTTGACACTGTAGGAGTAGAGAGATGTATTTCAAAACGACACTGCTGCGTGGAAGGAGGCTCCTTCACCAAAAAATGCCTTTGTGTTTTAGTGACACACCCACAGGGTTAGACGCAACAGGCGAAACAAGTTTGGCTTCATTGCAGTGGTCTGTGGTTTTGTTTTTTTTTTGTGTTTTTGCTGGAGTTGTTTAGTTCAAGTTGAAACATCAATGCCTTGTCATTATATATGAGTTAAAATATTATTAATATATATTATATATTTATTAACCAGTGGTTTACTTAAGGCTGAATTGTTCAGTTTAGTACTATTAGAAATTGTTTAGCTTCATGTGCTCAGCAGTATGTAGCCACATAGAAAACCAAAACACCTCAGCACTTTTCCATTCGTACAGCCTGGGTCACACTCTGCTCACACGTGTTTCCCCAGACCCAGATGGGTAATCACACACGGGTGTCTCCCTCAGTCCGGTATGGTGTCGCACACGGGTGTCTCCCTCGGTCCGGTATGGTGTCACACACGTGTGTCTCCCTCGGTCCGGTATGGTGTCGCACACGGGTGTCTCCCTCGGTCCGGTATGGTGTCGCACACGGGTGTCTCCCTCGGTCCGGTATGGTGTCGCACACGGGTGTCTCCCTCGATCCGGTATGGTGTCACACACGGGTGTCTCCCTCGGTCCGGTATGGTGTCGCACACGGGTGTCTCCCTCGATCCGGTATGGTGTCACACACGTGTGTCTCCCTCGGCCCGGTATGGTGTCGCACACGTGTGTCTCCCTTGGTCCGGTATGGTGTCGCACACGTGTGTCTCCCTCGGTCCTGTCTCCCTCGGTCCGGTATGGTGTCGCACACGTGTGTCTCCCTCGGTCCGGTATGGTGTCACACACGGGTGTCTCCCTCGGTCCGGTATGGTGTCACACACGCATGTGTCTCCCTCGGTCCGGTATGGCATCACACACGGGTGTCTCCCTCGGTCCGGTATGGTATCACACACGCATGTGTCTCCCTCGGTCCGGTATGGCATCACACACGTGTGTCTCCCTCGGTCCGGTATGGCGTCACACACGGGTGTCTCCCTCGGTCCGGTATGGCGTCACACACGTGTGTCTCCCTCGGTCCGGTATGGTATCACACACGCATGTGTCTCCCTCGGTCCGGTATGGTGTCACACACGCATGTGTCTCCCTCGGTCCGGTATGGCGTCACACACGTGTGTCTCCCTCGGTCCGGTATGGCGTCACACACGGGTGTCTCCCTCGGTCCGGTATGGCGTCACACACGTGTGTCTCCCTCGGTCCGGTATGGTATCACACACGCATGTGTCTCCCTCGGTCCGGTATGGTATCACACACGCATGTGTCTCCCTTGGTCCGGTATGGTATCACACACGCATGTGTCTCCCTCGGTCCGGTATGGCGTCACACACGGGTGTCTCCCTCGGTCCGGTATGGTATCACACACGCATGTGTCTCCCTCGGTCCGGTATGGTGTCGCACACGTGTGTCTCCCTCGGTCCGGTATGGTGTCGCACACGGGTGTCTCCCTCGGTCCGGTATGGTGTCACACACGCATGTGTCTCCTCAGAGCCGGACCTGTTCCTGAAGTCGGCACGGCTGCAGCGACTCGCCTCCTCCGCCTCGGACCTGGCAAGCCCCGACAGCTTGCCCCTGCAGGAGACCACGCAGGACCCCTTGGCTCAAGACTGCACCTGCACTCAAGACGGCCTCACGGTCATCATCATGGCTTGCCTGACCTTTGCCACAGGGGTCACCGTTGCCCTCATAATGCAGATCTACTTCGGAGACCCTCAGGTACCGACTGGACTGGAGACTGAAGGAACTGTTTTGTGCTTCTACTTCCTGTTTGGAGTCATGATCATTGCAAAACACGTGCAATTAAACTATGAAATGTCTTTTAAAGTCATTTTCCAAAAATCAGCAGCAAATATCACATTATATTGCACTTGCATTGTATGTAATATACGTATGCTCATAGAGCTGTGCTTGTGTTCAGTTTTCACACTGTTTGTTCTGTCAGATCTTTCACCAGGGCGCCGTGGTAACGGACGCCGACCGGTGTACGTCGCTGGGCCTGGACGTTCTGGCGGAGCAGGGCTCCAGTGTGGACGCGGCCATCGCTGCTGCGCTCTGCCTGGGCATCGTGCACCCCCACTCCTCCGGGATCGGCGGGTACGTGAGAAAAGGGCTCCGCACCATCGAAACCGGCCATGTCGGCCAGAACGAACCTGCTGATGCGTGTGACGGGCAGGGTGCGTTGCGGCACACGTACAGGGAGGAAGCGGCGACTTTAGGGCGGAGCTAAATGTCTGCTTTTCTGGCTGCGCAGTGGGGGAGTGATGCTGGTTCATGACATCCGGAACAACAAGAGCCGCGTCATCGACTTCCGCGAAACAGCGCCCTCTGGTGTCCGGGAGGAGATGCTGCTGAATCTGGAGCGGCAGGTAACGCGAGCGCTGTTGTCAGATATTCAGTGACAAGAAAATAAACGAAAGGAAAAGGTTCAGACGCACCTCAGCTGAACTCAGGACACGATATGAGGTTTCACTCTGGGACCTACACGGCCCCAGTTAAAAATCTAAATTTGTAAAAGTAGCATACAGCCCTAATTTACAGGTCGCAGTTCTAGTTGTTCTGACCTCCTGAATGGAACTTGTCTTTTGAGTTGGCTGATGTGTGTCTGGCCCTCGGGGAGCTTGGTGCGTCCCCATGCCGTAGGGTGTCCGCTGTGACGACTCTTCTATTTGTGTTCCTCCAGCCAGGTGTGCTGGTGGCTGTTCCGGGCATGCTCAGTGGCCTTCTGCAGGCACATCAGCTCTACGGAAGGTACACACACACACACACACGCACGCACGCACACACACGCACGCACACACACTGCCTTTGCTGATAATCGACCTATTTATAATAAACAGGAAATGCAGTGTCACTGCTAATGACCTGGACAGGAAATCTGTTAACTGTGGATTCCCACCTGTTTTGTGCGTAGAGTCTTTTGCACAACTGTCCCCAAAAATCTGAAACAGTATGTATCTTGCAGATCGGATATCTTTTAGGTTTTCAGTAACTCACCCGTGACTTACTGGACCTGTGATTCAGGCCAAGACCAGGCTCTGGACAATAAAGAACATTCTTGTTTAAGAATAAAGACCATTACACCAGCTGTAGCAGAACTAGGAGCAGGTGACCTGTCTGTGGTCGTTAAACGAAACGTCAAGTCAGACTGACACTCTTACACTGCTGTCGTCTCCTGCAGAAAGCCATGGGAAGAGGTCATCGCTATGGCTGCAGAGGTCGCCAGGAAAGGATTCAACATTACCCATGATCTGGGTGAGTAGTCTGTAATAGATATTTACATTAAACACACACACCCACATGCACGCACACACACACTTATAAAACTTATCTTTGAGGAGTGTCATCAGAGATTGTTCATTAATGTTCTTTTTATAAAAAAGCAACAAATACACAAATTTTCCAATATTGAAAAATATTTCGAAAACCACTTGTCATCAGGGGGACCAACAACACAACAAAATGTTGATGTTTGTATATCGTATATCCACTATGTGGACATTAGGTTCCCACAGAGAGCTTAACACATGCACCTATCTACAAAAACACCCCCCCCCCACCACACACACACACACCACACCTATAAACCAATCCACACACACACCCATCCACACATACAAACACAGACATACGTGTGTTCGTAAGAATGATTTCAGAAATGTAAGTGTAACCTAAGACAAAATCTGTTTGTTTCTGCCCTCCTTAGCGGACGCTCTGTCCAAAATAAAGGACCAGAATGTTTCGGACGCATTCCGAGAGCTCTTCCTCCCGGACGGCCACCCTCCTCCCCCTGGTCTGTTCACCACACGGCCTGACCTGGCGGCCATTTTGGACAGAGTTGCGGCCAATGGGATCTCTTCATTCTACAAAGGAAACCTGACCCAGGAAATGGTGTCCGTGGTAAATGACCAATCACACAGCACGTTGCTCTATGCAGCTAGTCAAGAAGTATTGATTTATTTATATATATAGGCGATTAGATATTTATTATAATATTTGGATGATTAGATTGTTCTCAGGCCACACTAGGTGAAACGTCATTAATCCTGCTTTGAATATGGATATGGTTCTGTGAGCAGGTTCAAGCTAACGGCGGACTCTTGACTGAGGAAGACTTCACCAACTACACCACTGTCCTTGATCAGCCCGTACAAAGCCTGTATCAGGGTAAATGTCACTCGCCTTCATATCCAGCGTTAGAGTTATAGTAATGTTATCATTAGTGTAGTGTTATATATTTATATTTATATTTATATTTATGGCATTTAACTGACGCTTTTATCCAAAGCGACTTACAATTATGACTGAGTACAACTTGAGCAACTGAGGGTTAAGGGTCTTGCTCAGGGGCCCAACAGTGGCAACTTGGCAGTGATGGAGCTTCAACCAACAACCTTCCTATTAAAAGTCAAGTACCTTAAACACTGAGCTACCACTGCCCCTTTGTTATCATTAGTGTGCTATTAGAGTAGTGTTGTAATTAGAGCAGTCTAATGATAACACTACTCTAATGATAACACTAAACTAATGATAACACTACTCTAATGATAACACTAAACTAATGATAACACTACTCTAATGATAACACTAAACTAATGATAACACTAATGATAACACTGCTCTAATGATAACACTAAACTAATGATAACACTAATGATAACACTGCTCTAATGATAACACTAGAGTAGCGTTATTATAGTAGTGTTGTCATTACAGCAGTGTTATCATTAGTGTGTTATTAGAGTAGTGTTGTAATTAGAGCAGTCTAATGATAACACTACTCTAATGATAACACTAAACTAATGATAACACTAAACTAATGATAACACTACTCTAATGATAACACTAAACTAATGATAACACTAATGATAACACTGCTCTAATGATAACACTAAACTAATGATAACACTAATGATAACACTGCTCTAATAATAACACTAGAGTAGCGTTATTATAGTAGTGTTGTCATTACAGCAGTGTTATCATTAGTGTGCTATTAGAGTAGTGTTGTAGTTAGAGCAGTCTAATGATAACACTACTCTAATGATAACACTAAACTAATGATAACACTAATGATAACACTACTCTAATGATAACACTAAACTAATGATAACACTAATGATAACACTGCTCTAATAATAACACTAGAGTAGCGTTATTATAGTAGTGTTGTCATTACAGCAGTGTTATCATTAGTGTGCTATTAGAGTAGTGTTGTAGTTAGAGCAGTCTAATGATAACACTACTCTAATGATAACACTAAACTAATGATAACACTAATGATAACACTGCTCTAATAATAACACTAGAGTAGCGTTATTATAGTAGTGTTGTCATTACAGCAGTGTTATCATTAGTGTGCTATTAGAGTAGTGTTGTAGTTAGAGCAGTCTAATGATAACACTACTCTAATGATAACACTAAACTAATGATAACACTAATGATAACACTGCTCTAATGATAACACTAGAGTAGCGTTATTATAGTAGTGTTGTCATTACAGCAGTGTTATCATTAGTGTGTTATTAGAGTAGTGTTGTAATTAGAGCAGTCTAATGATAACACTACTCTAATGATAACACTAAACTAATGATAACACTAATGATAACACTGCTCTAATGATAACACTAGAGTAGCGTTATTATAGTAGTGTTGTCATTACAGCAGTGTTATCATTAGTGTGTTATTAGAGTAGTGTTGTAATTAGAGCAGTCTAATGATAACACTACTCTAATGATAACACTAAACTAATGATAACACTAATGATAACACTGCTCTAATAATAACACTAGAGTAGCATTATTATAGTAGTGTTGTCATTACAGCAGTGTTATCATTAGTGTGCTATTAGAGTAGTGTTGTAATTAGAGCAGTCTAATGATAACACTACTCTAATGATAACACTAAACTAATGATAACACTAATGATAACACTGCTCTAATGATAACACTAGAGTAGCGTTATTATAGTAGTGTTGTCATTACAGCAGTGTTATCATTAGTGTGTTATTAGAGTAGTGTTGTAGTTAGAGCAGTCTAATGATAACACTACTCTAATGATAACACTAAACTAATGATAACACTAATGATAACACTGCTCTAATGATAACACTAGAGTAGCGTTATTATAGTAGTGTTGTCATTACAGCAGTGTTATCATTAGTGTGTTATTAGAGTAGTGTTGTAGTTAGAGCAGTCTAATGATAACACTACTCTAATGATAACACTAAACTAATGATAACACTAATGATAACACTGCTCTAATGATAACACTAGAGTAGCGTTATTATAGTAGTGTTGTCATTACAGCAGTGTTATCATTAGTGTGTTATTAGAGTAGTGTTGTAATTAGAGCAGTCTAATGATAACACTACTCTAATGATAACACTAAACTAATGATAACACTAATGATAACACTGCTCTAATGATAACACTAGAGTAGCGTTATTATAGTAGTGTTGTCATTACAGCAGTGTTATCATTAGTGTGTTATTAGAGTAGTGTTGTAGTTAGAGCAGTCTAATGATAACACTACTCTAATGATAACACTAAACTAATGATAACACTAATGATAACACTGCTCTAATGATAACACTAGAGTAGCGTTATTATAGTAGTGTTGTCATTACAGCAGTGTTATCATTAGTGTGTTATTAGAGTAGTGTTGTAGTTAGAGCAGTCTAATGATAACACTACTCTAATGATAACACTAAACTAATGATAACACTAATGATAACACTGCTCTAATGATAACACTAGAGTAGCGTTATTATAGTAGTGTTGTCATTACAGCAGTGTTATCATTAGTGTTATTAGAGTAGTGTTGTAGTTAGAGCAGTCTAATGATAACACTACTCTAATGATAACACTAAACTAATGATAACACTAATGATAACACTGCTCTAATGATAACACTAGAGTAGCGTTATTATAGTAGTGTTGTCATTACAGCAGTGTTATCATTAGTGTGTTATTAGAGTAGTGTTGTAGTTAGAGCAGTCTAATGATAACACTACTCTAATGATAACACTAAACTAATGATAACACTAATGATAACACTGCTCTAATGATAACACTAGAGTAGCGTTATTATAGTAGTGTTGTCATTACAGCAGTGTTATCATTAGTGTGTTATTAGAGTAGTGTTGTAATTAGAGCAGTCTAATGATAACACTACTCTAATGATAACACTAAACTAATGATAACACTAATGATAACACTGCTCTAATAATAACACTAGAGTAGCGTTATTATAGTAGTGTTGTCATTACAGCAGTGTTATCATTAGTGTGTTATTAGAGTAGTGTTGTAATTAGAGCAGTCTAATGATAACACTACTCTAATGATAACACTAAACTAATGATAACACTAATGATAACACTGCTCTAATGATAACACTAGAGTAGCGTTATTATAGTAGTGTTGTCATTACAGCAGTGTTATCATTAGTGTGTTATTAGAGTAGTGTTATCATTAGAGCAGTGTTATCATTAGTGTTATCATTAGAGTAGTGTTATCATTAGAGCAGTGTTATCATTAGTTTAGTGTTATCATTAGAGTAGTGTTATCATTAGTGTTATCATTAGAGCAGTGTTATCATTAGTGTTATCATTAGAGCAGTATCATTAGTGTTATCATTAGAGTAGTGTTATCATTAGAGCAGTGTTATCATTAGTGTTATCATTAGTGTTATCATTAGAGTAGTGTTATCATTAGTGTTATCATTAGAGTAGTGTTATCATTAGAGCAGTGTTATCATTAGTGTTATCATTAGAGCAGTGTTATCATTAGTGTTATCATTAGAGCAGTGTTATCATTAGTGTTATCATTACAGCAGTGTTATCATTAGTGTTATCATTAGAGCAGTGTTATCATTAGTGTTATCATTAGAGCAGTGTTATCATTAGTGTTATCATTAGAGCAGTGTTATCATTAGTGTTATCATTAGAGCAGTGTTATCATTAGTGTTATCATTAGTGTTATCATTAGAGCAGTGTTATCATTAGTTTAGTGTTATCATTAGAGCAGTGTTATCATTAGTTTAGTGTTATCATTAGAGCAGTGTTATCATTAGTTTAGTGTTATCATTAGAGTAGTGTTATCATTAGTGTTATCATTAGAGCAGTGTTATCATTAGTGTTATCATTAGAGTAGTGTTATCATTAGTGTTATCATTAGAGCAGTGTTATCATTAGTGTTATCATTAGAGCAGTGTTATCATTAGTGTTATCATTAGAGCAGTGTTATCATTAGAGCAGTGTTATCATTAGTGTTATCATTAGAGCAGTGTTATCATTAGTGTTATCATTAGAGCAGTGTTATCATTAGTGTTATCATTAGAGTAGTGTTATCATTAGTGTTATCATTAGAGCAGTGTTATCATTAGTGTTATCATTAGAGCAGTGTTATCATTAGTGTTATCATTAGAGCAGTGTTATCATTAGAGCAGTGTTATCATTAGTGTTATCATTAGAGCAGTGTTATCATTAGTGTTATCATTAGAGCAGTGTTATCATTAGAGCAGTGTTATCATTAGTGTTATCATTAGAGCAGTGTTATCATTAGAGCAGTGTTATCATTAGTGTTATCATTAGAGCAGTGTTATCATTAGAGTTATCATTAGAGTTATCATTAGAGCAGTGTTATCATTAGAGTTATCATTAGAGTTATCATTAGAGCAGTGTTATCATTAGAGTTATCATTAGAGTTATCATTAGAGCAGTGTTATCATTATAAGATGATGAGAAGGCCAGTGTCTCAGGTAGTAAAGATGACATTTAACAGCACATGCTGATTCAGGACAAGTGAGTCTTAAATGTCAGTTTATCCATATTATATTACATATGAAAATATTTGTTTGTTTAAAGTATATTTGAGTAATTGCTGTGCAACGAAATGCACAGAAACGTGAAGACGGTTTATACACGTCAGTACTTAATAAATGGAATATGAATATTCATATATGAACATGAACCCGTGGTACGCACACACTGGACACATGTAAGATTCATCTTGATGAGGGTCTGTACTCTACTGCTTAGGGTGCCATTACTATACCAGCAGATAACAGCTTTAATCATCATTATCCAGGGTAGATCTAAAAAATCTGCTTCCTGAATGTGTAGCTCCTTGTTAAGGCCAGGGTTTGGAGTAGCCATAGGGGGAAAAGATTTCTGCTTACTGCTGCTTTTATCTGGTACTGTGTAGATTACCAGATAATGACTCCTCCACCACCCCATGCTGGGGTCGCTTTGCTCACTGCCCTCAACATCCTGGAAGGCTACAACATCACCAGTCAGATGCCGAGGAACAGCACCCACCTCTGGATGGCTGAGGTACTGTGGCTTTTGGGTTTACCTATATGTGATGCTCTCCCACAAGTGCTGCATGATGGTTAGTTTCACGAATGCAGCATGTTCACATGTCTGAATAATCACAACAGTGAGATAACGGTGTCTTTTATTTGTCACGTTTTCTGTTTCCTGTGTAGTCTCTTAAAATTGCCCTGTCCCTGATTAGTGAGCTCGGAGACCCCTTGTACAATTCCTCTGTCTCTGAAGTTGTGGCCCAGATGCTAAGGTGATGTTCACAGTAGCTCATCACACCTTACATACAGAGAAAAGACTTTACACTTCAAACACAACGAACAATAAGGTGTGAACATGTAGGACAATATAGGAAATTTAGTTTATACTTTTCCTTTTAATTTTGTAATATATTTAATGGAAGCACTTTTGTTGTTGAACGTTGAGGAGCTACCAGTATCCTATAACAATGAGGACACTTTACCCACAGTGGGGAAAATAACACATTGTTTTTGTGTTCCAGTAAAAGCCAGGCGAGTGTATACCAACAGACGATCAATAACAGCCAGGCTTCTGCGCCTGGCCAGTACCCTCCTAGCCAGTCCCTGGAGGAGGCCTCTCTGGCCAGCCAGGTCATGGTCATGGGCCCGGATGACTTCATAGTGTCTGTTATGAGGTAGGTGGCGTACAGAAGCTGGTTTCCACGCTTCCCTTTGGACATCGTGGAACCAGCTAGTGAGGGAGAATGAAAGGTTGGGAATTAGTTTACTTTTCTGACAGTGCAGAATGCTGACATTTCACCAGGGCTGGGTGATATGGATTTCAACTGAATTGACATTTTTCCAAAAATGTGATATGATATATCATGATTGGTCTTGAAGATCGAAGCTCAGGACCAAATTGTGTGTTTGTTTGGTTCCCAGATTGGTTCAGCTAGCCCCTCCCCTTTAACGCAGTGTACTCAATACCACAATGGCCTGTTCTCTCACACAGCTCTCTGAATCAGCCCTTTGGAAGCCGCATTGTCACTCCCTCTGGGATTGTCCTGAACAGTCAAATCCTGGACTTCTCCTGGCCCAATAAGACCGGAACCTCCCTCCCACCCAACCCGGTACAGGACCCATGTCATTCACTCTGCTAACTTCAGTATTAACTCATGCTGGAAAACTGCAGTCTATCCATTCCAGTACTTTTCCCTGGGTGAATAACACGATGGGCAACACATGATTTTTATTGTTTAGCTTTACATTTTTACATGTTCAGCATTTAGCAGATGCTCTTATCCTGAGCAGCTTACAAAAGTGCTTTGTCATTTCCTCATAGATACATCCTGGTACAGTACAATAGGTTAAGAGTCCAATATACCAAAGAACTAGAATACTGTAGAAATACAGGGATCAATACTGATGCCTAGAAGACCTGCAGAATTATTTGGCCTATTTCAAGTAACCTTTAATGTCATTCCTTCTCATTGTTCCACTATACTGACACTTTCTATTCAGAACAATTACTAGCATAGTAGTTTATATTACTTTTCTGTAAATTGAGATGTTGCCTCTGCTGCCCCCTGTGGTCATCTCCAGCACAACAGCATCCAGCCAGGGAAGAGGCCACTCTCCTTCCTGACGCCCACGGCCGTGAGACCCTCGCTAGGCGTCTGTGGGACCTACATGGCCCTGGGGTCTTCCAGTGGGGACCGAGCCCTGAGTGGCATTGCCCAGGTCCAAACTTGCAGCTCTGTGAGGCTCCACAAGGGGGAGCTATTACAGCTATTGTGTTGTTATGCTTTTGTGCGTCACCTGAAAAGTAGGAAATTGTAACCTATGTATTTTTATTTTATGATAAGCACAATGCTTAATGAAAGATTACATAAATGTAGTTGAATAATAATAAAAATAATAATAATAACTATTTTCAATAATAACAATTATGTTAGTATTCACATACAAGTGGAATCATTAAAAACTCATTCAGTTTTTGTTTTCTGTTGCAGGTTTTGCTGAACGTCCTGTCATTGCATAGAAACCTCAGTGAGAGTCTGGCGTGTGGACGACTCCACCCACAGCTACAGCAGGACCTTCTCCTGGTGGACGGTAAGTCTTTCATTCCTACGTTTTCCTTCATTCGGCTCCAGGGAGTTTTCTGATCTCCGGTAATTGCCCTCGAGTCCTGCTTTCTCCCCCAGAACGTGAGCACTGGACTGCTCCAGAGGTTCTAGCTTTTGTGAAACCATCCTTTTATTCTTCTGCACTTTACTACTAACAAGCGTTCTCCTGCCTGTCTGTTCAGCAGCATGAACACCACAGTTGAAATGAAACATGGAAACAGTGTTGCACTGTGATGTTGCACTGTAATGCTACACAGTTGTACTCCCTCTTTGTAACATTCTACTTTTAATGATCAGGTAGATCCAGACAGCCAGTTACTGCCTGACCCTAACACTCTTTCCCACCAGCTGAGTTTCAGAAGGCAGACGTGGATGCCCTCCTGCAGAAGGGGTATGAGGTGGAACAGGTGGATGTCATATCGCTGGTAGAGGGGACGAGGAGGACAAATGACCTGATCGTTGGAGTGAAGGATCCCCGTAGCACAGATGCCTCTGCCCTCACTATGTCCATATCCATGCCTTAACCCCGCCCCATCTTACATGGCCCCGCCCACCACACCAGCCCCACCCCCTGCCTTTCCTGTGAGTGGAGAAGAGAGAGGCAGGAGAAATGGATCATAATAAACCCTCACTTCTTCATGTGTCCTTGACCTTAGGGTGGTCAGAGCATGTCTGCTGTTACACACACACACACACACACACACACACACAGAACATGTCTGTGGGCCACACACACACACAGTGTAATAGAACATGTCTGTGGGCCACACACACAGTGTAACAGAACATGTCTGTGGGCCACACACACACACACACACACACACACACAGTGTAACAGAACATGTCTGTGGGCCACACACACACACACACACACACACACACACACACAGTGTAACAGAACATGTCTGTGGGCCACACACACACACACACACACAGTGTAACAGAACATGTTTGTGGGTCACAAGCTACACACACACACTGTGTAACAACGCATTTGTGGGCCACATGCTGCACGCGTGCGCACACACACAGTGTAACAGAACGTGTCTGTGGGCCACATGCTACACACACACACACACACAGTGTAACAGAACGTGTCTGTGGGCCACATGCTACACACACACACACACACATTGTAACAACGTGTCTGTGGGCCACATGCTACACACACACACTGTGTAACAATGCGTCTGTGGGCCATGTGCTGCACACACACACACACACACACACACACACACACACAATGAAACACAATGCAACAGTGGGCCACATGCTGCCCACACACACAATGCAACACAATGTGTGGATGTATACATTTGAATACTGTTCAGAGCGTGTGTGTGTGTGTGTGTGTGTGTGTGTGTGTGTGTATACACTTGAGTGCTAATCAGTGTGTGGTCCAGGCCACAGATGTGTTTACATTATGGTTCTCCACAGTCACACCCTTAACATGCTGTTCACCTTACCTACTGCACACAAGTTCAAAATACTTAATGTGTACATCAAGAAATATTTAATATTAGCTTACTTTTTTCATTTTCTAATGATCTCTGTGATCTGAGCACTAACACCCTGTGAAACTGGACAGATAGTGACCAAAATGATTCGTTTGTTCAAACTACACTGGTGTGCTGTGCTCAGCATGAACCAGTTATATGGAATATTTGAATATCTTGGAGGACTGGGCTGGGAGTAAAAAGTGACATTCAGTTAAGCCCATGTAAAGATTCCTATGGCTGTAACACTGTAAAAATACTTGTAGTGATGGCTAGTTCTCACTCAGAATGCTAAACATTATGTGCTGGTCATTTTAGTGGGTGTGTCATGGTATTGCTGGCTGAAATGTCAAGTTTTTCCTCAGGAAAGATCGAAATCTTTACGGTTGAATAAAGAAAGCAGCTGCTTTTCCCATTAAATGATTGAATTAGTCTTTTAACACCTTTGTGACTGTTGGCATGACTTGTTCTTGTTTTATTTTTGTAGATATTTGCACTAAAGATTTTTTTTTATATAGTTTTTTTTTTCCCTCTGTCTGGGGATCCTCATTCAACTAACCATACTATAAAAGGCAAAATGTTACATTTTTGTATACAGATTTAGTAAAGTGTGTAGTGTTTAAGATTGTATCATGTATTATTTTTTAGTGAGTCAGTTGATAATGTGAGTTGCACTTGGGCAATTGTTTGGCTTGGTAATCGGTACTTTGGCTTGAATCCTGCCTGCCTGATTAAACTGGTGATGTATTTACACAGTGGGAGAGAGGTCCCCAAATCAACAATATAAATGTTTAAATTAAAATGTGCTTTTTTTAAAATGTCACAGTCATTACAACATCCTTGTTCTGCCATCCCAGTATGCCTGAAAGAGTATTGCCTCATATTTGCAACTGTACGCCAGTGTTTTAAAATTTATGATTGTGCGATATTTGTAAAGCTTGAATTTCTTGGTAAGGATCATGAACAAAGAGAAATAAACGCTTTACCTGAATTAAAATGAACGGTCACTCACACCTGTAGAGAATATTTCACTAGTTAGGAAAAAAACAAACATCTGACCTGTTCACTTGAGATGGGAGTGTGAAAAACATATTCACGCACTTTTAACAAACGTTTAGTGACTATAGCCCATTCGTGGCCGTGTAAATCTCGCTATAGTTGGTACGCTTTGGACTACAGTTAAAACAGCCTACGGCTTCCCCACCAAGTGGACTTTTTGTGTGTGTGTGTGGCTGGGAGTCAGCGCGCTGAGCTCACCTTTATAGGACAGCTCCGAGAGCCTCTACCATTAGGCCAATTTGGGGGCATTTTGCGAGCTAGCTACGTTACATAAGAGCAGACTACGTGCAGAATGTTGGAAGCCATCATTTGTAGAAAAACAAATCCGCGCAGATCTTTGTGAAATCTGCAGTACGTACTCAAACGCCCTTGATTCACGAAACGGTCACAGAAAAGACTACAGCCAATTGCCTTCCTTTACACTAGGTGGCACGGCGACATTTCTACGCATACGCAGCCGCCAGTTCCGTAAGATACGGCGTATTCGTAGCGTTGCCGAGGCGAATAGGGCGTTACGGTACAGGGTCCTCATATGTATTCACAGTAAATCACAAACGGTCGTACACTCCGCAAGTCATTTCGTGAATACGGATGCATCTCGATTCAGAAAGAAACCCACTCGCTCAGACTGCGATTTGTAAATCTCTCCCGTTGGCGAGCTGCCGCGTCGCTAGCGCTAGTTAGCATAGACGGCTTTCTTGGAGTCACTTTCCAAATGGACTGATAAGGTAAGGTCCACGCAGCCATGTTTTGACTCGCTTACCGTTACGGTTAGTTCCCGGTTACCGTGGGAATGAGAGCCTCGTCAGACGTTTCGGTGGCCAACGCTACGAGCTAACGCTAGCGGGCTAACTCAGTCCTGCACAGTGACCGAGCTCAGCCCCGTTAGCCAGCGCTGCTAACGCTAAGATATCTGTTTAGATAGCAAGTCAGCTAGCGAGATTAAACCAGCTAACGTTACGGAGCATAAGTCGTTCTCACGAAGAACTAGTTAAATAAACAACTTGGCTAATGTTGCTCGCTAGCTAAACCACTCTAATATGCGTCCTAGCACTAGTTAGCCTGCTCTATGACTGTGAGAGGATTTGTTCTCCGTTTCTGAACAGCTTTGTCATTATTTGTGAAACCGTCGTGTAGCCCGCTAACCTAACCTACCTGAGATGAAAGCTCTCCTCAGACTATACGGCAGTTAGCTTGTGCCGGTCGGTGATGGCTGGCTAATTTAAAGTCTTCGCACTCCACCTGCTTGGTTACTGCGCTTCAGCAGCTACATGCACCCGAGAAGGCTGGCGGCCTATTTCACCATCGGACTGGTTGACTAACACTATTTCACCATCGGACTGGTTGGCTAACGTCACCTCACCATCGGACTGGTTGGCTAACGTTACTTCACCGTCAGACTGGGTAGCTAACCTAATCAGACTGCGTAGCAAATGCTAGCTGTCAAGTCACACGATGCCTCTTTGGCTTGCGGCTGCATCTAAAGTAGTTACCACCTGTTTGCAGTACTGTTGCCAATTCCTGTATTGTACTTTTGGAAGAGGCTGTCGTCCGTGCTGAGGAATAGGTTAGTAGCTTGGAGGTTTTAACCACAAGATGGGAGTTTTCTCTCAACGAAACGACTGCTCTGTGCTTTTTACGTAGCAGTTTAAACAGTGGTGCCTGCTTCTGAACCTTAAAAAGACATGCACAAATGGGGCACCTCCTTGTAATATAGTCTACATTCCTGTTTAGATGCAGAATTTCCATCTTTTAAAATCTGATCATCTCTTTTCCTTAGCCACAGGATAATCTTTATTTTATTTTTATTTTTTTATTTTTTTAATTTTCAGGCCTTATTTTTGTCATATGGTTTTAATGCACATATGCTAACTAAAACCTAGTGGTTATATAAGAGTTTTTTAACCCCTTTTTTTGATGTGTGGCTGAGGAACCCATGTGCTACCATTTGAGTTTTTGTCTATCAATTGAATGGTTCATTCAGTGAAAATATTGGATGTTTGTGTTTGGGCACTAAGATTCTCACTGGCTGTTCAAAGGAGGGGAGTATAATTAAGGCTGTGTGATCAGAATCGAGTTGATTGCTGTTTCTTCTTCAAAGGCGGGCTTATTCTGTTACTGCTCAGTTCTGGTAGTAACGAGTCATGTTATTGTGTTTACTGGTAAATCATAAAGCAACGTGAACTCCTCCTTTTTCCTGGTTGGTTCTGAAAGGGGTTGTTTTTCTAGCCGCAGCAGAGTCTCAGGAGACCGCAGAGCTCTACGTAAGGTCGATGGCACAGCAGCCTGGCCCGTCTGAGACCTCCTGGTGCACAGGATCTCGTGGGGTCCACTTACCCTCGGAGCAGGACTCTGGAGTAGAGGACGGAGATGACTTCTGCAGTCGCAATGGCGAGACCTGCCCGTCTTGGCCTCCGAGTCCACATGTAGAGGATGCCACCACTATTTTTGTTGCTTTCAAGGGGAACTTGAATGACAGTGACTTTCAGGAGAAGCTTGACATCATCTTGAATGGGATGCCTGAGTTGCTTTCCTTGGGTGAGAACACTTCAGGGTTCTTAAGGCCTCAAAACATTTTGTCAGCATATACATATGTAGATCTCTGAAATGCTAACATTTATGATGTCCAATGAGTTAGCACCACTTTTCTACTCTACAACAAGAGATTTGTTTGTGGGATTAACTGAAGTCCAGATCTCAGAAGTGTCCAGGACACATCCTGTCTGTTTCTAATATGTAGTTCCTGTCCTGATTACACCCCCCATTAAGATGGCTCTGCCGCTCGCGTGCCTTTCACCCTGGGACTCTTCATCTACTCATACTGCTCTGTTTGGTTTTTGGAGAAGGTCCTGAGAGGCTGTCACTTCAGCGAGTGGAGCCATGGAACAGTGTGCGCGTCACCTTCAACTTGCCCCGGGAGGCTGCTGAACGGCTCCGCCTCCTCGCACAAAACAACCAGCAGCAGCTGCGAGACCTGGGCATCCTCTCTGTGCAGATAGAAGGTGCGCTGTGGTATTTGCTGGTAGCTTCAACAGTGTCTAGATGAAGAACTGTGTAAACACACTGTCCTCAGTACATCATGTATTTGCCAGCCCATGCATGCTGGCTGTGGAACTCTTTAAAATGAAAGTGTCTGTGTCAAAGTATAAGTGGTGATACTTTCTTTTAAACCTTAATGTGAAAAAATGTTTTAGATCTGGGTTTTTTTTGTTTGTTTGTTTGTTTGTTTAGTTAGTTTGTTTACAGTTAACACTTTGCTTATGAAGTCATGTTGCATTTTTAGCGTGATGTCTGCAAACTGCCGCAGAAGTTGATGGGTCTTTGGTTTATCTACATAGGTGAAGGACCCATCAACGTCGCAGCTGGGCAGAACAGAGGTCAAGAAATGAGGGTGAACGGGCCACTTGTTGCACCTGGCGCACCTGGCACACCTGGTCAGATGAGAATGGATGTGGGCTTCCCCATACAACAAGGCCCTGGTAATTTTACTTAGGAGAATATTAAGGGGGGAAAACTTTAATAATTGAAATGTATATATGTATATTATGTAATTTGTTTGTTTATTTTATAGCTTTTAGTTATTTTAGTTTTCCAAACTGTATCCAGTTATATATTCAAGTTCCAACCTTAATATAAAAATAAAAACCTTCTGTTATTATTTTATACTTACTACCACAGTTATGCAGTGGTCAAAATGCATACTTCTGTCAGAGTGTTTAAGATTGGTCTGCTGCCACAGTGTTAGATCTGTTTGTTAAAGACCAGGTAACTGAAGGAGGCACTGCACAATGCTTTCAAATGTGTAACTTTGTCTTCTGGCAAATGGTAATCATGTTTTCAGTAGGTTGATGTGTGTCCTGACCTTGCTGAATGAGGTTGGGGACCTTGATTGACAATACTGTGTTTTACTCACTGAAGTTCTGTAATCATATTCCATTACGGTTTTAAATGTTTTAGGGGGGATAAGGATGAGCAACCCCTCGATGGTGCCATCTGGACCTGGCATGGCTGCACAGGGTATGGTGCCAGGTAGCAGTGGGCAGATGCATCCAAGAGTGCCAAGACCACCAAACCAAACAGGTGAGAGGGTGACAGAAGTTTGAACTATGACCCTAACCACGTCAGACTGAGCCATTCAGCTGAACATTTTTCTCCTCTACCAGACTCGATGGATCCCATGCTGTCAGGGCTAGCTCTGCAACAGCAACAGCTCCAGCACGCGCAGGTGCCCCACGGTCCCCCCAGTGCCATGGGCCCGCAGGTACCTCACGGTCCCCCCAGTGCCATGGGCCCGCAGGTACCCCACGGTCCCCCCAGTGCCATGGGCCCACAAGGTCACCACCTCCAGACCATCCAAGCAAATCGGCAGCTCAACCCAGCTGCCATACAACAACTTCAACAACAGCAGCAGCAGCAGCAAGCCCAGCTGGCACAACTAGGCGTTGCTCGGGGCCCTTTTAACCCCTCTAGTCAGATGTCTGGCCCTGCTGGCTGGAACCAGATGCCCCCTGGTATGCTTCAGCCACCGCCTGCCCAGGGTGCAATGGGACCAAACTGGAGGAAAGGTCCCCCTCAGGCCCCTATGGGTCAGCGCCCTCCTTCCTTGGCCTCTGTACAAACCCCAAGCCATCCGCCACCTCCGTATCCCTTTGGCAGCCAGCAGGCTGGGCAGGTCTTCAACACCATGGCTCAGCAACAGCAGCAGCAAACCGGGCCGAACCAGTTCGCAGCCCCTCAACCCAAAGGTCCCCAGGGAGTGCCAGGAGTGGTTGGTCAGAGGGCACCTCCTCCCTTGCCTCCTGTGTCTGCTCCACAAAGCAACCTTGCTTCCAAGTCCCCTGGGTCCTCGTCCTCTCCCTTTCAGCAGGGCTCACCCGGAACACCCCCTATGATGGGACAGGGCCCAGGTCAGCTGGGTCCACGTCCCACAACTCCACAGGGGTTCCCACAGGGAGTGGGATCCCCAGGTAGGGCTGTGTTGGGACAGCAGGTTAATGTTCAGCCAGGATTCATGGGTATGCCCCAGCATGGACAGGTTCCCCAAGGTGGCATGGGAGGTATGCTACCTTATTCTTAATATGAAAACTACCCTATTGCTTTTGTAATTAAAGGTATAACTGTAGTGTGTAGTGAAAAGCACTATAAGGGATTTTTGTTGCTGCTGTTCCAGGTATGCAGAAGCGTATGCCAATGGGTTTTCCAAATGTTCCTGTAAGTCAGAGCTTTGTGCAAGGACAGGGTACGGCTAGTGGAGCAGGAACCCAGACCGCTCCAGCACCACAGCTACAGAACACTCAGAATGTGGCACACCCAGGTGGGAATATGTATAATGCTTTGGACCAGTTTCCTTTATGTTTGGCTTTGGGCTAAATTGTAATGTCAGTTGTGATAGACCATAGAAAGCCATCATTTAGTCATCATTGATCTTGATCTCTTTTTGGTTTATAGGTTAAGCAGATTAAGACATCGTAATGTCTTGTTTTTTGTAAGTTTAAAATGTTCTAGAAAGAGTCTAACTCTTATTTGTTACAGGAGTTCAACCTTCAGTCTCAACACCAAACCACATGCAGTCCAGTTCCCTCCACCCTGGTGGAATTGGCCACCACAGCGGAATGGCTCCCCAGACGCCAGCCACCTCATGCGGCACCATGGGGCCGTCTCAGTCAGGCTTGCAAACCCAAGTGATGGGCATGCAGTCACAGCTTCAGACTCCGCCTGCAGTGTCTTCCCAAGCTCAGATGGTGCAAGGCCAGGTTGGGGGTCAGACTGTTTTGTCTCGACCCATGAGCCAAGGTCAGCGAGGAATGACCCCCCCTAAACAAATGATGCCCCCGCAGGGGCAGGGGTTGGTGCAGGGGCAGGGGCACCAGGCTTTATTGATACAGCAACAACAACAGCACCAACAACAACACCACCAACAGCAGCAGCAGCAGCAGCAGCAAAATGTGACAATGGAGCAGATGACAGCCAGCCATATGCAAGGTAACAAGCAGGCTTTTGTACCCAAAGGTCAGCCTGGGGTCATGCAGAGTCCAATGATGCGAGGCCCATCGCCAAATTTGCAAGGTAACATGGTGCAGTTTCAATCTCAGCAACAAATGACTCCACAACAACAGCAGCAAATGGCTCAACTACAGCAGCAACAGCAGCAGATACAGCAACAGCAACAGATACAACAGCAGCAGATACAGCAGCAGCAACAACAGATACAACAACAGCAACAGATACAGCAACAACAAATACAGCTGCAGCACCAGCAGCCACAGCAACAGCAGTTGCCACAGCAACAGCTTCAACAGCAGCATCAGCAAATGGCTCAGCAGTCGCAACAAATCCCAATGAACGGCAATCCCGGCCAAACGTTGGGCATGCATGGCCCTCAGATACGACTTCCAGGACATCATCTGGTCCAGCAGCAGCTACAGCAACAGCAGCAGCAACAACAGCTTCAGCAGAAACAGCAGCAGCATGTGATGCAACACTTACAGCAGCAGCAACAGCAGGCGCCTGGCCAGCAACACCCACATCCGCTGGTAGATGGCAGTGGAGGCACAGGTGACATAGGTCAACAACAAATCCTTCCTGACATGCAAATGCAGCAGCAACAGCAGCAGCAGCAGCAGCAGGGCATGATTGGAGGACCTCAACACATGCAGGTGGGCAATGGCCATTTTCTTGGTCATGGTATGCCCTTTAATCCTCAGTTTGGTGGCCAGATGCCAATGGGTGGACCCTGTGGGCAAACAGGTGTCTTTCCAGTGAGTAAAGATGTGACTCTGACTAGCCCCTTGTTAGTCAACCTTCTCCAGAGTGACATTTCTGCCAGTCAGTTTGGTCCAGGTGGAAAACAAGGAGCCAGTGGGGTTGGTGTTAACCAAGCCAAACCAAAAAAGAAGAAACCACCTCGTAAGAAGAAACCCAAAGTAGGTGAAGGACAGCAATCTGTTGAAGGACATGGGTAAGAGTCCAGTGCATCCTGTACACTTCGTATGCAAGAAACTTTTATGGGACATATTTTAATGATTCCTGTCATGATGTTCAAATAACTTATCCTTTTCTCTCCACTTCTATAGTGGTCTGGATTCAGTTCCTCAAGGAATTGAGGAGTTAGATATGCAAGGGACAGGCACTGATCAAGGAGTCAGTATAGACTCTTCCAACTCAAAACATCCAGAATTCACCAATAGACCAGGTAAGAGAGTCCACGGATGCTGGCCAGTAATAATGTCAGGTCATGATAACCTTGCTGGGCTTCTTAATCTCTTGTGAAATTGTTTGAGAATTTTCAAGTTTTGAGCTCATGACTATATGCTGATTTTTTGGCTTTAACCATCACAATGTTCATGATATTCCTGCAAAATTGTCAGCATGCAGGCTAATAGTGATCACCCTTTATTGTTATCTAGGAATTATTACATGTAAAGTGCACTTGGGTAGTATCTTATGAAAGAACACACAAGTGTGTATTTCATGTGGTGCATGTGATGAACAGGCTTTTTGCCATGTTAATCCCCATGCCTGGTACATTTTATCTTATTTTCACTTAATATTCATTATGTTCTGTACTATTAAATGATTAATAATCTATTCCCATTTTAGGATTCTCTGGCCAGCCAGGAGACCAAAGGGTATTACAACAAATGCCTATTCAGTTCATGTCCCAACAACAACAACAACAACAACAACAACAACAACAACAACAACAGCAGCAGCAGCAGCAGATGCAGCAGCAGTTACAACAGCAGCAGCTGCATCAACAGCAGCAGCTGCATATGCAGGGTATGCAGATTGCCACAGGTCAGTCTGGAACCCCACAAGGACCACAACAAGGACAGCATCAAATCCATCCACATCAACTACAGCCACCACAGCACCTGCAGCAGCACCAGCAACCACAGCAACAGCCACAACAACAAGCACCACCAACAACACAGCAACAGCAACAACAAATGATGATGCTTAAAATGCAACAGGAACAAGCAAAGAACAGAGTTCCTCTTCAACAAGGCGGACATCCCGCCAGAAATCTGGTGAATCCTAGTGATCCCGCACAGAGAATGCCTGTGTCCCAACACAGCAGCATGCCAGTGATGATTAATTTACAAGGACATGGTGGTGTCCCTCCTTCTCCAGATAAAGCTAGGGGGATGCAGCCAATGGTGAACTCGCAGCTAGCTGGAGCAGGAAGGAGAATGCCCCATCCAGACATTGGACAAGGGAACCCAGGAATGGCAACAGAGGAAACATCAGGGGCTCCTAACTTGCAGGACAGGGCATCAGTAGAAATGACACCATCTCAAGCTGGGAATGGCAGCCAACAAAATGTTGTTAGCCAAGGTCCTAATACTCACTTGTTAAAGTCTGTGCCTTCATCGATGCCTCAGCAACCAGGAGCTAATGCACAGCAGCAGCAGTCCCAGCAAGTAGCACCAATCGCCAGCTCACATAATCTTCACTTTCCCAGTGCCCCTTCAACTTCGCAAACCTCTCGCCCCAAGACCCCAAACCGAGCAAGTCCTAGACCTTATCACCATCCTCTGACCCCCACCAACCGTCCGCCCAGTACTGAGCCTTCAGAGATAAATCTCTCTCCGGAGAGACTGAATGCATCGATCGCTGGCCTTTTCCCTCCTAAGATTAACATCCCTCTGCCACCCCGACAGCCTAACCTAAATCGAGGTTTTGATCAGCAGGGTCTAAATCCCACCACTCTAAAAGCTATTGGACAGGCTCCACCAAGCCTAACGTCCCTTACAAACAACACTGCTACCAGTGGCAATAATAACATCCAGCAGCCATTTATTACAGGTGGTGGTGTAGCAAATGTAGGTGGGAAGCAAGAAAAGCCGCCTGGAGGGGCTCAGGCTAAGCGGGCCAGTCCCAGTAACAGTCGACGATCTAGTCCTGCCTCAAACCGGAAAACGGCCACTCCGAGCCCAGGAAGGCAAAAGGGGACAAAGAACCCTCTAACTTCACCATCACATCAACAACAAATGACCGGGTCCCAAACGACGACGACTGGTTCTTCGGTGCCGCCCAGTACCAGTGCACCCATGCCATCTGTAGGCACTCTAGAGCAACAACAGAGCCTAAATCCTCTGCAGACGCTGGCTAGTAATTCTGATGCAGTGAGGGACAGCCAGGGCCAAGCAACACAGCCAGAACAGCGTCAAATAGTCCAGGCGCCAAGGGATCAATCCGCTCTCAGAATGGCAAGTCCGCGGGTACCATCTCAGGAACTAAAAAGTCAAGAGCCCGGTAATGTGCTTGAGCCTCCGTTATCTGACGAGATGCACCAACCTCAGAATCCACCACCACAGGAGCTTGGCTCTGTAATTTCACCAGGCTTCACGGATGCCCCAACATCCCTCAATCAGTTGTTGGACAAGACAAACCCTCCATCCTTGTCCATGAAACCACCCAAAGTCACTCCTACAGGAGGTGGAGAACTGGTGCAAAAAGAGAGCCCTCGATCTTTAGCAGATCAAGAATGCCAACATAAGCCTGGTAACCTGCAGAACATTGAAAGTGGGCATACTTTACCTGTTGGTGAACCTGAACAAAAGCCCAAGGTTGCCTCTATGCCAAGTCCAAATTTGGTCCAAAGTAGTAGTCCCAGCTGTCAGTCACCCTGTGTAGTATCCAGCGTTAGTTCCACTTTGCTTATTAGTCCTGCCACAAGTTCTTGCCCACATCCCAACCCTTCTGTTAGTCCAAGTCCCAATGCTAAGTCTATGGCAAATATGTCACAGACAGTCCTGCAGAGACCCACATCATCTGGACCCACTCAAAATAAGATAACGGTCTTTGTGACATCCAATGCTATTAGTTCTGCTGCCAGCACTGCATCTGCAGTGCCCCCAGTCACAGCCTCTACAGTGCCCAGTAAGAACATAAGAACCCCAGAAATGCGCCAATCCACTCCCACTCAAACCCGACCTCCCCAGTTCATTACCGCACCCGTGTTCATCAACCCGATATTTCAAGTCTCAACTGCTTCTGTCTCATCAAGCCCCAATGTGGTGTCTCCATCTGTCACTGTGGTAAGGCCCATACAAGTGCCTGCAAATATTCAGCTCGCTACTGCTCCAGTTTCAGCTACGGCTTCTGTTCCAGCACCTGTCGCTATGGCAACACCGCCTTCTGCTGTAAGCATTGCTACTAGTCAGCAGGGCCGCACTATGATTGGACAAATACAAGTGCAAATGTCTGCAAGTCAGGCTTCCCCAATAACCACAGTCGCGCTCCCTCAGCAAACAATCCCTGGAATTCCGATGCAAGAGAGCACTTCTGATGCTTCTGCCTCAAAACCGAGCGCCATGGGACAACCGTCTCTCCAGTCCGGCTCGTCCACGTGCGTGTCTTCGTCCTTTCAGATATCACTGTCCTCTCCGCCTGTCTGCTCTAGCCCAGGCGCTGCATCCATTGCTCGCAGGAGTCCCCTCTCACCAACAGTAACCATCACCAAGAGTGGTCAAGTCCAGACAGTTTTGAGCAAGACGTCCATTCCCCAAAGTGGTGACAACCATCAGATGCAACAGCAGGGTACAACCCAGGCAGGAAAAAACGCAGACATCACGTCGCAGGTCTCTTCTCGTGTGATTACAACCGAATCCCTTTCCTGTCAACAGCCTCCTCCCACAACCGTCTCTTCTGCACAAACAACACTTCAGCAAATAGCACCAGCACCCCCAGTTCCTTCCCCTGCACCTGCACAGATCCCTGCACAAGTTTGTTCCTCTTCTCCCACACCTAAGCCTTCTGGGTCCACCGGTACTGTCACGGTACCTCTGGCCAGTCCTATTACCACTTCACCCCCCACTAGTGAGTCTGCAGCAGCACTTCCACCACCTCCTACTGTCCCGGGGAACATTGCACCTTCCACCGGCCCTTCAGTAGTGTCGTCTCCACCGCTCCCTGTCATGGAGCAGACACCTACTGCAGCAATGGAGATGACATTGCCTGGCCCAGTAGAGTCTGTGGAGGCCTCTGCAGAAGTGTCAAATCTCTCAGGTATTTACATTTTTCTGGGATGGAAAATATTTTTCCTTCGTTCCTGTAGAAGTCCTGTTCACACAGCAGCCACCGGACAGTCTTGTAGGTGTACGGTTAAGAGTCAGTGAGTAAGAGTGGGCAGTGGTAGCACAGTGGTTAAGTTACTTGACTTGTAATTGGATGGTTGCTGGTTCAAGCTTCACTGGCATGTTCCCACTGTTGGGGCCCTGAGCAAGACCCTTAACCCTCAATTACTCAAGTTGTACTGAGTCATAATTGTAAGTCGCTTTGGATAAAGGCATCAGCTAAATGCCATAAATGTAAGAGTATGTAGCCTAACCGTTGTTTGTGTTGGCCATCGTTTTGTTGTGTGTGCAGTGTTGTAATACTTTTTAAAGTTTTAAAGACTTTGGTTGTATCTTCTAAATCCAGCCGAGCCTGATGTTACCCAGGAAGAACAGCGTTTGAGTGACCAGCCTGGTAAACAGCATAAACATCTAAACACAGTTAACATGATCACACAGTCACCACAATAACAAATAATATTTGCACAATTGTGTAAAGATCCTGCTTTTGCTTACCTGAAGCTGTGGTAGCTGAAGGCAGTAATCTGTGTATGTATATTTTTTCTTTAAGGAGAGGCAGCCACGTCTGTGGCAGAACAGGGGTAAGACAAAATCTCAAATTTTAAACAGCTAAAAATCTATCAGGCATTAACCTTTCATTCTAATGTCATAATCGTCTGCTTTCACCCTTTCACAATAACCACCGTCTCACTTTTGTGTTCACACTCTAATGTCTAACCGTTTCTGTAACTTGTCTTTTTGTCTAATTCTTGAACTTCAGTCCGTATGTTGTTATTCACTCTGATTGGCCGATCTTATTTCATGGGAATCACTAACTTTGGTGTCACAATCATTGAGCTCATTCTTTGACCGAATCACAACTCAAATTTGGGGATTAAGGAAAAAAAACCATTGTTGTCCAGCATCAAAGCAGTTTACCGCTGTTTTTCCACTTCTATAACAGATGGGCAAAGAAAAGAAAGACGCCCATCGACTTAGTCCCAAGGTATGTATATACCACACCTGTAGATCACAAGAGTGTGTGATCACAAGAGTGTGTGCTCGGGCCAGTGGCCCGGGAGCAAACACGGCCGTGAAGAGGACGGACATGATCTGTGCTAGATGAGGAAAAACAGCAAGTATCAGTACTCTCTTGTAAAGGGGCCCCTTTTGCTAGTATAATCCATGTCCAGCCTTAGACCCACTGATACCGATGACCAGGCGCTGCGTGTTGACTGCTACCTAAGAGTACAGCGCGCACTGTACTCTAGCTTGAAAGACCACGCCTCGGGCAGACTCGCGCGACTCTGCCTCACCACTGCAGTGCTCTTTCAGGGATACGAGGGCCAGCACCGAAAAGGCGAAAGGGCCCAGCCGTCGGAGCTCGCGGGCAGAGAAGGACGCCGAGGAGGAAATGTCCGACAACGGGCAGAGAAAGAGGGCGGCCAGACCTGGGTCGGCATCTTCCAACACAGGGAAAGTCGCAGGTGAGGTGTCCGGCCAGCACACTCGGCTGGCTTTTTTTTTAAAGGTTGGAGTGTGTTGCGGTTGGTTTTTGGAACCACAAACGCAAACAAACTGATTGCCACGTTCAGACTGCATGCAAAGAAATGCAGCCAATTGTGTTTAACCCAGATGATCAGACCCTGACTTCCTCTCTCGTGTTTTTTAGAATCGAACACTGGTGCCCCTCCCACACAGGCAAAGAGGAGGAAGTCCAAATGAATGAAGCTTAACACACCTGTGAAACGTACTTTTGTTTTTCTTCTTTGAACTGTTTTATCTGCTGTTTCTCCTGGTAATCATGTCTGATAACCATGTACAGAAACCTGTTTTTAAAAAATAATGTTTTTGTCCCTTGCTACTAAGTAATCTATTTAGAATTGTGTGTATGGTGTGTGTCATGTTTTTATTGTATGCTGGATTAATCATGAACCCTGATAATACAATTATGTCCATTGTATAATAATATTGCAGAATTGGATTAAATTTTCTACTTCTCGTCCCTTTACACGGTTCAGTAATTGACTGCACACTTCTCATCTCCCTATTATAATGCTATATTTTGATCATAATGTCCGGTAGCTAAGTGTTTGTTTTTTTTCTTGTGTAGGCTATAATCTTTCACACACCCTTCTAACAAGAATCTCAGTTATGAACCAGAAACGGAAAATAAAAGCTTGATTTCATAAGTGGTCACAGTTGCTATAATCTGAATGTTTTGTTTTGTAGTGAATAATCGCGCTTGCATATAAAATGCTGATGTCGCAAGGTTGGACGTTTCATATGTAGTTATAGCTAAGATCTGCCACACTCACTCACTTGTTTGATTGCAGTTCGATCTAACCTACGTTCAGGTACAGTTTTAAAAGATCTTAAATCAGCCTGAACCATGTTTTAATCCTTGTCGGACGGAGAGTTTGATGCAGGCTGCCACACGTGTATCATGTAAATAATAATAAAAAACCCAAAACAAAAGGGTCTCCACAGGGACCAGATCCAGGGGTGGTGGAGAAAACAAAAGATCAGAAGAACACCAAAAGTGTTACAATAAAGGGTCTGTGTCTGGGGTCTTCCTTTTATCCCTGCACTTTTCCCGTAGAGGGGTGCTAAGTGCTGCTCATTACTTTCATCACATTGCTCTCCCACATCCTCAGAAGTACTTGGGATAACGCCACTGTTCCTTGAGCTTCTTGCTCAGGCTTCGCTGCCGTGCTGTCCTCATCCCAGGGTGGGATCCCAGCTCAGCGCTCCGCCTCATGCAGCTCACACTCAACGTTAGGATGGCTCCAGCCCATGCATGTGTTCAAGGGGTACGGAAGGGACAGGCGCACGTAAAGACGGAGGATAACGGAAAAGCGCAGCGCTGGGTTGGTTTTAAAAACGGACACGCTTGCACGTGGAGAGCGCCGTCGCGTCATGAAGGGGGCGTTTACCGTCGCGAAGGCAGAAAGTGGTGTCGCGCGTGCTAACCGGGCTACACGCGTGTCTCCGGTCCACCGGGCTTCCGTGAACGGGTGAGTGGGCGTGAGCTGGCGGGTCTGCGCGCGCTTAATTAGAGCTCGTAGCAGGTGGCGGCGGTTACGCTTATAACGGCCTGTTGCGTAAGAGGGCGCGTTTTCCGCCTTTATTTGGTTCGTGGCCTCCGGATTCATGAGATCTTTAGATCGCTGCGTATTCACGCACACAGCCTGAAATATTTCTTACTCGAGACGCAGGTGTGGTTATTATCTAAAGCGGCCGCGCGCCTACTATAATGGAGCGGAACGGTTCGGCACCCGGCGCGTGTCAGATCTCGTTGAGCGACATCCTCGCGCTGCAGGGCAGGCCCGCGTGCGAGGAGGAGGCGTGGGCGCTGTGCTACCAACTCTGCTCGCTCCTGGAGCCCGGCTCGTGGAAGACTCTGCGCGTGCCGGGACCTGATGGGGTTTTATTCTCCAGCGACGGCAGAGTCACGCTCAGGACGGACGGCGGCGAGACCGGTGAGCTCGCTCAACGGTGCGCGTGTCCCCGCCGCGCTCGGCGTGCTGACATTCTCGTTTGTTCTTTTCGCAACAGGCGAGCAGTTCGTGATCGAGACTGAGGATCAGGTAAGCCGCCGCTCGCGGTTCTCAGGCACCCGAGGAGCTCGTGGAACCGGGGGAAACTGGGTGTTGTTTTGACAGACTGTGGACTACGTGGGCCGTCTGGTCTACTCCTGTCTGGACTGGGGCCTTGGAGCAGACGTAGAGAGGGAGCTAAATGAGACACTGGAGCTGCTCGTGTGTCAGATGACCAAAGTAAACATCAGCCTGGGCGCAGAGCACTGCCTGCAGCCCGTGTGCAGCATCTCCGAGGTCCTGCAGGTACGCCACGAGTCTGCAGACACGTGTTTAGTTCCAGGACCCAAACAAATGACCTCACGCTGGTGTTGCGTGTACAAAAAATGCAAAAACGGAGTAAGCTTTGATTTGATGCTCTTGTAGGTGTGCGAAGAGCGTCTTTATAAACCGAGCCATGCAGCTCAACACTACCAACAAGTGTGCGCCATGTTGTACTCGCACACCGTTGAGCTGTGCCACTGTCTCCAGATTATTCAGCAGACCAGAGAGGTGAGGGCACGTTTGACTGCTGTTCCTGAATTTGGTCTGTAGACGAAGACTAAACTATAAACAACCTAATTCTGCCTGGGCTCGTGTAAGGGGACAAGCTTGTGGGACGTCCCATTACCGTCCGGGAAGGTGCTGGATGTTCTAACCCTGTTTACCTGTTTCAAAACCGTCATACTGCGCATCGCATCTAGAAGCAATTACATTTAGGGGTGTCTGTCTTTTTGGATTTGGAGGGAATTGTTGACATTTATTTGCTGTAAACAGAGTGTGCAGAAAATGATCCTGGAATCAGAGACCAGCCTCTTGCCTTTTACGACCACTAAGTGGGTAAGCAATTGGACTGTTTCCTGAGTCAACAAGTCTGATTCATGAATTCTGAAAATTTCTTGTTAGTTTTGTTTCTAGGGCCCAAGTGCCTTGTTCTTGTACTTTTAGAGTAAATTTCAAAGTTTACTTCACACAAAGTTGAACAAGGATCATGGTGCTTTACAGCTATCAGGCACTGACCTGTGCTGCATTTGCATAACTGTAAAGAAACCAATTTTGCGAGAGCTGGTTTACATGTGATGGGGTACAAGTTAATGACATTTATATAAACATGCAGAGCAATAATTTAGGAAATGCAGATATCTTTTAATTTAGAAATATTGGGGTTCTTCTCCCTGTATACCTTGACTGACTGGCATCTAGGAATTTGCATGGAAGAATCTGGTAGAGGAGTTCAGCAGGGGTGTTGTCTTGCGCCCCCTTAAGGCCTCGCTAAGCACTAGCGCCCGTCCGCCAGCAGACCGGTCCCCCTTTAACCAGCTGCTGCAGGACATCCAGCGCAGACGCTACAGTCTCCGCAAGGTCCCGGTGAGTAGTGCCACCTGTCTGTCTGGAGATGAACTGTGGGGTGGTTCAAACTGCATGACTTGGAAAAATGCCTCGTGTCTTGGAATGTTCACCAGTTTCTCAATATCCAGTTCTGTTTCAACGGTCTCGCAAGCCTTTATGTTGATTAACACATGGGTGTAACATTTACTAGGACGGTGTATAAACCGTGCATGAGCTTGACTGCGGCCTCGGGTGGCCGTGGAACGGTTTTGGTTTGTAAAAATGGAGATGTGAGACTGCTCTTGCCAACAGGCAGTGGGGCACGGCCAACGGAGAGTCGACCCCCACCAGGCTCTTCTGGAGGTCATACGCTCGGGCCCCAAGCTGCGGCCGGTGCGTTACTGGGCGTTGCACGCCTCGCGATTTCTGTGACGCTTGGTTCTGAACCCTCAGTGCTTGCTCAACACTTGCTGCGTTCTGTAGGTCAAGTATTCTAAGTCTAAAAAGTGGTAAAGTAATATCGGTTTCTTTAAATTTGCAAGCTGCTGCAGATGGAGCTCGTTTTAGAAGATGAATCTTTTTGCCTCTCTTTCTCTTAGGTCTCTGAGCGAAGCCTTAAACCCAGAACCCAAAACCCTGAACAGGAGACAAGTCTGCATGAGCTGCTCATGCGTGAGATTCGCTCAGTGGACCCGGTGAAGCTACTGTCCTCGCACAAGAGACGGCAGTCCTGCAAAGGTACACAGCTATACTGATGTCTTCCCTAGTTCCAGCCCTGGGGATCCAACGCTCTGTACAATATCCGCAATGTCAGACTCCCTTCACCAAGCCCAAGAAGGGCTTGAAGTGACAATATGGTGCGTTCTGTTGAACGAAAACCCAGAGGCGTTTGTGGTCAGCAATTGGATGTAGGAGTGTGACCGTGTTTGAGGATCATCTGGAACGGTAGTAAGTGGCTCCTTCTGTCTCGGTGTGTGTGGTTAGTGCACAGCTGCTCACATGTGAACTCCCTCATGACCATCTGCGAAGACTCTACAAACGAAGAGGCTTCGTTCATTCTGAATCCTGTTCCCCACCCCAGCCACCAGGGGGTGCCGGCCCAGGTAAGGCCGAGCAATCATGACTAATGACATGGATGGAATGATTGACTTTCGATGTCAGACGTGTATAGCTGTTGACATTTGGGCCAGTTATTCAAGAAAGTATTAAAGTTGTGGAAGGTCTCCAACGTGGCTGGTTTCTACAGGGTGGAGAGTGTAAAGGTGTTATTCCCCAACAAGACAGTTTTACAGGTAATGGTCACAGTTTTGTAAAAGTTCACCTTGGACTGAAATAAGCATGCCAGTATGGAGGTGTAAGATTCACCACATGACGTGTGGATGCTGTCTTGGGGTGTGTGGGCACGCACATCTGTCTGTCCACCTTCTAGGTTCTGCTGATGGATATCTGAAGTTCTTCCCTGCCCTGTCTTCAACTCCGCAGAATCCGTCTCTGGGATGCAGGCTTTCCCACAGAAAGCGCCGGGCAAGATCCTTCGCAAGTTGCCGGGACCTTTGCCAGCTCGTGTGTTCTCCTTGTTTGTCTTTTTGTTCTTTGGGGTATTTTCAGGTGTCTGTTTCCACTGGGTATTTTCAGTGTCTCTGGGTATCTTGACCTCCCAGTGACTGCTCTGCACGTGCTTAGAGTTTGTGTGTTCAGACTGTGAGGTTATTGAGCTGTGATGTTGGTCATTCTTGTTGAAAGGCTCCGAAAAGCAGGGCTTGTGTCCCCATGACGATTGCTGATGTCATTAACATGCACTACGCCAAGGAAGGAAAGTTGAAGACCATGGCTTGCGAGGTGAACTGGCGGGTAAGTGGGTGCAATGGGTGGGGCCTCACTGGACAAGGTGTTATACTGGATGTTCAGATGGAAACATGCAGCATCTGAAGGCTTCCTCGTGTAGCGTGGCTAACCTTTCATTGCCAAAAAGGTCCTGAAACTCCATGAGAAGTACTAGAATGCTTTCGGTTCACTGTCAATAAACGGGAAACTCCAGTCTAGTCCAGACCCTCTCTGACTTATTTTATGAACATCGTTCAGTCCTGTAAGCTCCAGTGCTTTTTGCTTGGCTAACGCTCAAACCCTTGAAGTGACTCCAGCACGAACATTTAGGGAAGACACTAGTGTGTCTGGTCTCCCCATGAATGGCTGACGGTGCAGTACGGCACCAGAGGTGTTCACACATGAACCTCACAAAATCCATGACCAGGTTTTGGGGTTGGTCACCTGTGGTTAATGAAATGCAAGGGTTTGTTTCACGATATGAGCTGCAGGTTCCACAGTGTCCCAAATCTCTTGGCCCTCAGGAGGTGTGGCATAGTAGCAACCTTTCCGTTCACGATCGGAGTTTGCAGAAAAGTTGAGCTCAAGTGGAATGCTTCTGTATGTGGTGTATGGCTGCATGACTGATGGCAACTTTTGCCTGTAAAATAAATTAATGGCCTCTCTTCTTTCCCTAGGTTTGTTCATGTTGTAAGAAAAAGAGTGTGTATTTCACCTGGCACATGGTGTGTTCTCTCTGCAGTAGGTATGAGTCCATCTCTGTTTAAACCAGATGTGCCGAGCTTGGTGCATGCAAAGCTATTTATGGCCTGTTTTGTTGATAGGATTGTGTGTCCAGAGTGCTGTGTGGAGGTAAGTTGTTTTGGTTTAATCAGTTTCACTTAACAGATCATGGAGGAAGACTAGATGTCAGCACGAATGATTAATTTGATGTCCTCGTATGAATATTCATGCACCTCTCTTCTCCTCCAAAGATGCGTTTGCCGTTTAAATGGTGCGTGAACCTTCCTTTAAGCTTCTTTAAGAAGATTGTGTTGAATAAAGAAAGCAAACGTAGCCAGAGAAAGTTCTGGAACGAGCGCTGGTCCTGGGACCCCTTGTGGTGAGTTACCATTACAAATGTCCATACACACCCCTTATGCATGTCTGGGGTTGTAAGATGACGTGGCACACAATTACCAATGTCCATGAAGAGGATGTGGTGTATTTAAACTCCCGCTCCTACTCAGAGCTGTGAGGGTGACCGGCCGGTGACGTGAGGAACCATGTTTATTGTGGAGGCTCTTGCATATCTGAGCCCCAAGCATTTCCTACCATTTACACTTAAGCATTTAGCTGGCACTTTTATCAAAGTGACTTTAGTTCTGACTGAACACAACTCGAGTAATTGAGGGTTAAGGGTTTTGTTCAGGGGCCCAACAGTGGCAACGTGGTGGGACTTGAACTGGCAACCTTCTGATTACTAAATACACACGACTACTGAATAGTTTGATTGGTAGTAGTGTTTGACTCGTCTGCTCAGTCACCTTCATTCATGGTGCGTGTGTCTCTGGTGTTCAGGGTCCCTCTGGTTCTAGAGTCTCCTGTTCCCACATCCGCCGGTCCACACAGCCTGGCTATGAGGGGCTGGCACAGTCAGGCTGTCTGCATAGGCTGTAAGGGCCTTCTGCTCCAGGCTTTGGACTCTGTGCTGTCCCGTTACCCAATCAGAAACCATCAGGAGGTATGACTGCCTGGCTAGCAGTGGGCTGAGTTCTGACCCAAGTTCTTCCCCCGAGTTCTCCCTTTCACTTTGTTCTGACCCAGCAGTTCAGTGTGCTGTCGCCACTGTTCCGAACCTGTTCGGGCATATGGACCCTGAAAATGGATGCTGGGCCAATATTTTTGGTTTTTTTTTTCCCCCCTTTTTGTAGTATTTCTTATGAGTGATTGATTGGATGGGCTGTTTTGTTGTTGTTGTTGTTGTTTTAACTTCCACACCTGATGAAAGCTTTACAGGCTCCATCGGCACTGTTCCTTTAGCTACGTCACTGCATGTGTTTGTATTGTTGTTGACGGCTGGAAATTCACAGCGGCATTCACTCATGGCAGCGTTCGAGTTCTATTTAAAATGTCTTTTTAAAAAAATTTTTTTTTAGTCCTTTAGAATGGAAATAAATATTTAATCTTTTCATATGGGGTGTACTGTCTGCTTTCTTGCAATGCTGTTCTGTTTCTGCCTGTACATGCAGTAAAGGGAGCTGTATTTAAACACCGTCTTACACACACAATATGTTTTGTAGTGGTTACACATGGCAAAGCTGTTTACAATCTTAAAGTAATATGTAGGAATATGTGCATTAGTATTTGCTTATAGTTTGACTTACTAATGCTTTATTTTAGAAAACCTTGCTCCACATGGAGGACTGGTTCCAGTCCGACACCAGTAAGCTGTAATGGTTTGCACAGCTCTCATTAAAAAGCTCATTGGACCTTTTTGGGTTGCAGACAAAAATTGTCATCTCTGCCAGTTTCTAGAAAACACTTTCGTCAAAAACTGGTACAGGAAGATATTTATGTAGGACAGACCACTAGAGAAGGAAGACGCCTGATCAGCAACGCCTCCTCCTTTGAGTCTTGACCCCTGGGAGAACATGTGCTCTAATCCAGTGAACCCTCAGAGCAACACCACACAGCAGTGAGCAGGGTGTGGGAGACTGTGGGCTCCCCAGCTGAACTCGACCATGAACTTGTCCTGAAAGCCCCCAAGTCTGCAGGGGAAGGTAGAGGGGTGTCTGTGCTGAATATGAAGATTTAGGAAAAGCCAAAATAAAAATATTTGCTAAGTTTTTTATATTGATAATTTTGTACAGCAATATTGTCCAATATTTAGGAAACAGTATTTTTCCTCTTGACAGCTAAAAGTCACTTTTCTGCTTAACATTTAAGTTTTAATAGTAGCTAAAAGCTTCTGGTTCACATTCTGTTCAACAGAAAAATAATCTTGATATGCAGTAATTTCCTAGTCAGGATAATACTCTAATCCTGCCACTAACTGTTTATGTTTACGGCATTGCATGGATCAGATGTTGATGATTCAAACTTCTCTCTGTAGTAGGATGACTTTGCAGATGTTACTTCCAGGGAGAACTTGGAAAGGAAAGCCTTGCATGAGCTGAGGTCTGAATCTACGTGAGATTTCCTCCACCACCTCTCTGCAGTCCTTAGTTCTCTCCCATGGCAGCGAAGTGTTTCTGATAGTCAAGGGGCAGGTGGGGAGGACTTAGCGGGTCTAGAGGAGAGAGGGCACAGAAGATTCATTGATGAGGAGAGTGTAGAAATGAAAGTATTTGTAACTATCCAAAGAGAGAGAAGATAGTCAGGGTGAGGAAGGGTGGACAAAATGGAAGTAAGGGAAGAAGGAGTTATGGAGGGAGGAGGAACATGTTGGAGAGGACTGGATGGAAAGAGAAAGAAGGGAGAGAGAGAAGGATAGAAAGTGATGGTCCGAGAGGTGGAGGGGGATGACTGTGATGTCCGATGTTGTGGTGGTGCGGGTGAAGATCAGGTCCAGAACATTGCACGCTTTGTGAGTCGGAGGAGAGTGGTTGAGGGTGAGGTCAAATGCTGTCAACAGCGGAAAGATGCAGGAGGAATGCAGCTTGTCTGATGGAAGGTTGAAGTCTCCAAGGAGAATGAGTGGATTTCCGTCAATGGGGAATTGATTCAGGAGGATGTCAAGCTCATCAATGAAGTGATCCAGGGAACCTGGAGGCCGGTGGAGGGGGATGACTGTGATGTCCGATGTTGTGGTGGTGCGGGTGAAGATCAGGTCCAGAACATTGCACGCTTTGTGAGTCGGAGGAGAGTGGTTGAGGGTGAGGTCAAATGCTGTCAACAGCGGAAAGATGCAGGAGGAATGCAGCTTGTCTGATGGAAGGTTGAAGTCTCCAAGGAGAATGAGTGGATTTCCGTCAATGGGGAATTGATTCAGGAGGATGTCAAGCTCATCAATGAAGTGATCCAGGGAACCTGGAGGCCGGTAGATGACAATGATGAGAAGTTTGGTGGAGAAAGACGCTAATGGCATGAAATTCAGAAGAGGAAATGGAAAGAGTAGAGAAGGTAAGGAGTGAAACGCCACTCTGGAGACATTAGTAAACCTGAGCCACCACCCCTGCTGAGACGCCTCGGAGAACGTGTGGATGAAAAGGCAGAGGACAGGACAGCCGGAGTCGCCGAGACGCCTCGGAGAACATGTGGATGGAAAGGCAGAGGACAGGGCAGCCGGAGTCGCTGAGACGCCTCGGAGAACGTGTGGATGGAAAGGCAGAGGACAGGACAGCCGGAGTCGCCGAGACGCCTCGGAGAACGTGTGGGTGAAAAGGCAGAGGACAGGACAGCCGGAGTCGCCGAGACGCCTCGGAGAACATGTGGATGGAAAGGCAGAGGACAGGACAGCCGGAGTCGCTGAGTTCTCAGGGGTGATCCATGTTTCTGTTAGAGCCAGGAAGTGAGGGATGCTAATGCTGAGATGAAGTCAGACTTCTGGACAGAAGATTGGCAGTTCCAGAGCCCTCCTGCCACCACCATATGTGATGGTGTGAAGCGTTGTGAGTCAGTGAGGTTGCTGAGATTGCGACGTCTATGATAGCGTCGCGGAGATCTGTGGGATATGTGGACAGGAATTGAGAAACGCATTTCAGATGCTTGATTTGTGGATGTATGAGATAAAAGATTGAGATAATATGGGAAAATACTTAGCTGAGTTTGGGAAGTCCTGTAGGTGAGATGTAGATGAACTGATTGAGAGCACCACCAAACCTTCTCCAGATGTTGATGTGGAGTCGTCCTAATTTAACTCAGTTCAATAAGTGCTGAGCCCGCCCCTCAATTCACACCTAACCAGTTGGGTATGTCTCTGTAACGAAGTCCCAGACACAGGTAAGTGAGGATCCAATAGCATGAGTTTATTAAGACTGACAGGAATGGGTCTGTGGCAGATCTGAGCAGCTCTCGACGCAGGGGGAGTCTGAATGAGGAGAGCCGTGGTTACTGTTCCCACTGCACGTTCGTAGGTACGAAAAATCCAAGGGGCTAGGAACGAGGCGTAGTGTGATGAGAAGCAGAGGTCAAAAGCTGGGTAATCAGAAGAAACAGAAACGCTTGGTATGCAGATAGGGATACATGAGTAAACAAAACAAAAACAAACAAGGGAAATGGGAAAGCAGGCTCTAACTAAAGGCTAGGAAACGCAAATTACAAACCAACAACCATAAGAATAAACATACAAACGCAATGAACTAAACACATACAATAATTCATTCAATCAACAGCCGTGACCAAGGCACACAACAGTGTTTAAATACATCAACTTCATAAAACTAGAAACGAGGGAGCGGTGTAAGCAATCAAACAAGTTGAGGACAAAACAAAATTAAGGAACGGAACTAAACACAAGACGGGGAAAACATGGAAGATGGAAGGGACTGAATGTGAGGGTACCCCCCGCCACCCCCCAAAGCGCGTAACACTGTCACTGTATTTCACTGTCACAAACACCACAGCTGAGACCCAGTTCTGAGAGTTCTCAGACGGGCCAGAACACAAGTCACTAAATCCAGACTAAAACCTCCACATATCTGCTGCCCTTCAGCTGTTTGTTTTTGTTTTTTTGTTTTGTTTTGTTTTTTTAAATGATGACAGTTTCTCTTTTATATATTTTAATAAGCACATTCATACTGGGTGCTTTTAATTTGTATTTAAAGTGTGTATGTATGTATGTATATATATATATATATATACACAATCACAACACTGTCGTAGACTGCATAAACTACAAATTAGAAACTTTTTTTTTTCTCCACGGCCAAACTATAGCTAAAATATTTAAATGAGATGTGCTGTGAACATCATGATCAGGTTGATTTGAGCCTTTTCCAAACTGCCAGGAGCACACGCAGTTGGAGTAAACACTTGAGTGATACTCTATTCAAGTCTTAATCCCACAAATCTCTCTCTCTCTCTCACAGACAATTCTTGCATATCTTTTCTTTATCAAGTCTCTGAACACTGAGTGGGCATTATCGAAACACACTATCAGGTGTGAATATGGTGAAAAACCTTTACATGTTCACTATAACAGTTTTCAAGATGTCTCACTGAATAAGACTAGAGTTTCAGTAAATATTTATTTAAGAATACAGATAATTTAATTTGGATTAGGTAAAACCTGTCCATGGGACCAAGGCACCAAGGCTATACTGTAATTATCTTGTAGCAACTTTGCATATAACTTGTCTTGAACATTTTTGATGTCAGCTTTCCTTTGTAACAATGTGTCATTTTGAACTGAAAATAAAGTAATTAATCTTCCATATCAACACTATAGGCAAACTGGCACTCTCTCTCTCTCTAATAAATGATGTCAACTAAGATATGGAGCCACTGAAGAAGGTGTTGCTACTTCGCTCTCTAAGCAGCCAAGACTGTTGGCTTTTCTAGAACAGAAATGGTGTCCCAGAGACTGTCCCCTCACTCTTAACAGTCTCACTCTTAACCGTCTCACTCTTAACAGTCGCACTCTTAACCGTCTCACTCTTAACAATCTCACTCATAACCGTCTCACTCTTAACCGTCTCACTCTTAACAGTCTCACTCATAACCGTCTCACTCATAACCATCTCACCATCACTCATAGCGGTCTGTTAACACACACTATTAACACACACTGTTAACACACACACTGTTAACACACACTGTTAACACACACACTATTAACACACACTGTTAACACACACACTTAATACACACACTGTTAACACACACACTGTTAATACACACACTATTAACACACACTGTTAACACACTATTAACACACACTGTTAATACACATACTGTTAACACATGTAACAATGTTAACACACACTATTAACACACACTGTTAACACACACACTGTTAATACACACACTAACACACACTTAACACACACACTGTTAATACACACACTGTTAATACACACACTATTAACACACACTGTTAACACACACTATTAACACACACTGTTAATACACATACTGTTAACACATGTAACAATGTTAACACACACTTTAATATACACTGTTAACACATACACTATTAACACACACTGTTAATACACACACTGTTAACACACACTATTAACACACTGTTAACACACACTATTAACACACACTGTTAATACACATACTGTTAACACATGTAACAATGTTAACACACACTATTAACACACACTGTTAACACACACACTGTTAATACACACACTAACACACACTGTTAACACACACACTGTTAATACACACACTGTTAATACACACACTATTAACACACACTGTTAACACACACTATTAACACACACTGTTAATACACATACTGTTAACACATGTAACAATGTTAACACACACTTTAATATACACTGTTAACACATACACTATTAACACACACTGTTAATACACACACTGTTAACACACACTATTAACACACTGTTAACACACACTATTAACACACACTGTTAATACACACTGTTAACACACACTATTAACACACACTGTTAATACACATACTGTTAACACACGTAACAATGTTAACACTCTGTTAACTGTTAACACACACTGTTAATGTAAATATTCTTAAATGTATTTATATAATTTATATAATAGTGCTGTTTAAATCAAACATTATTATTAATAATATTTTTTTTTATTAGTGGTAGTAGTAGTATTGTTAGTCACATTTATATAGCATCTTTCTAAAACTCAAGAACACTTTACAGACAGAAATCAGCTTTTACAGTCAAATTACTCACACACATGAGAAGCAGCAACCAATTTCCACACAGCGTACTCTCTATCAGAAACCACAGGGGAGGAGGTTAAGACCAAGCTAGAGAACCACACACAGCACCAACCACCACTGCATATACACACGCACACACAGCACCAACCACCACTGGACATACATACACAGAGCAATAACCATCACTGCATATACACACACACCGCACTAACAGACATACATGTTTGTCTTATATGAGGACCTCATATATCTATTATTAAGTGTTTGTATTTAAAGTGTTTGGTGACAGGGTCTCTTTGTCTGGGCTGGTAGAGAGGTAAATGTCAGAGTGAGGCGTGTGTGGGTGGTCTCGTCTCCTGTGGCGATCCTGCTAGTGTGTTTGTGTTTGTTTGTTTGAGTCACTGTGACAATGTCGCATGTCCCTCTGCGCATGTAGCACTAGAGGGCGCCCTCTCACTCTGCGGTGCGGTGCCCGGAGCTGATCTCTCCAGCACGCTGTCATCGTGGTTCCGTTGGGGCCACGCCGACTTGAATAGAAGGATGAACACCCAGCAGTGCTGAGGTTTGTGCGCAGGCGCAGACACCCGGGTTCTGGTCATAAGCATGTGGTCCAGTCACGTAACTGTACGTAAACACGCCGTGCCTGTCTGCCCTCACAACAGCCCGACGTCAGATAATGATTTTACCATAAGGGAGGGCCGTGAGCGTCCCGGTGTCCCAGACGGAGGTCTGGACTGTCTTTATCCTCAGTGTCGCATGCTATCGCGCTCTGAAGCCTCCGCCTTCATCTGCTTGCTCTTCCTTTCTCTGCCCATGGTGTGTTTTCTCGGTCCCTGTAAACTTCCTTTCAAATGATGGTGTTTATATCTCTTGCCCTTTCACTCTCTCTCTCTCTCTCTCTCTCTCTCTCTCTCTCTCTCTCTCTCTCTCAGCTTGTTGTAATTACCGAATATATTTTTAGCTCTGCGGTACATTTTTTTAATCCGCACTCAACCGCCAAACAACAACAACGTATGTGTGTGCGTGTGCTTCTGTGTATGATAGTCTAACCCATATGGTGGAGTTGTTTATGTTGTGCCACTGTGAGTGTGCTCACGTCTCTCACACACACACACACACACACACACACACACACACAAACTGTGTCACTGCACTGTGTCCTGGGTGTGTTGTGGTCTGGGAGTTGTGGCTCCGCCTTCTTCATAGCCAGCAGGGAGAAGGAAACTACAATAACTAGTTTGACATTGTCAAACATCTGGGGTGGAGTTATCATAAAACCTATACAAAACTTTTTAATAATACAAAAAATATATATAAAAAATGTAACAAAAAAAGCAGTGAGAAAAAAAATTGAGATATACACTGCCTGGCAAAAAAAAAAAAAAGTCTAATATTCACACATTCTAATATTTCGTTGGACCACCTTTAGCTTTGATTACGGCACGCATTCGTTGTGGCATCGTTTCCACAAGCTTCAGAACATTTATTTCTGTCCAGGGTTGCATTAATTTTTCCCCCAAGAAAAATTCTTGTATTGATGATGGGAGATTTGGACCACTGCACAAAGTCTTCTCCAGCACATCCCAAAGATTCTCAATGGGGTTCAGGTCTGGACTCTGTGGTGGCCAATCCATGTGTGAAAATGATGTCTCATGCTCCCTGAACCACTCTTTCACAATTTGAGCCCCATGAATCCTGGCAATGTCATCTTGGAATAGTTCCGTGCCATCAGGGAAGAAAAAATCCATTGATGGAATAACCTGGTCGTTCAGCATATTCAAGTAGTCAGCTGACCTCATTCTTTGGGCGCATAACGTTGCTGAACCTAGACCTGACCAACTGCAGCAACCCCAGATCATAGGACTGCTCCCACAGGCTTGTGCGGTAGGCACTAGGCATGATGGGTGCATCACTTCAGCCGCCTCTCTTCTTACCCTGATGCTCCCATCACTCTGGAACAGGGTCAATCTGGACTCATCAGACCACATGACCTTCTTCCATTGCTCCAAAGTCTAATCTTTATGCTCTCTAGCACAGGGACAGACAACACAACAGAAGCAAAAACAAAACCAGGCAATAGACAAGGCAAAAAACAACAGGGCAGCAGGAGCAGGCAACATCGGAGACGCAGGTTGAGTTGGGACTGGCAGGGAACATGAAGCCTTCAAGACAGGAGGCAGGTCTGAGGACATGGAAGAGACTGGAGAAATGGCAATGGCAGACCTTTGAGGCACAGGAGAGCTTCGAGGAACAACCAGTTGGACAAGTCTAGCACGAGGCATGGGGACAGGCCTGGCATAAGGCACGGGGGATCGTGGAGAGGCTTCTTCCATTCCATGAACTGGAGCTGAAGGGTCCAGGGGATCCAGATGTTTGACCACAGGAACAGACCTGGTAACAGGACAGGCGGCATCCACTATGCCGGGAACAGGAACTGGATCAGGACGGTCATTGTCTCTCACGCCGGGAAGAGGAGCTGGATCAGGACGTGATCCTGCTTTTTCTGGGAACGACAAGATTCCCGTGTACCCACTCCTGTACCCAGGAGGCGGATGCATGTGCGGAGAAGAGCGATATTTATTATGGGCAAATTCAAAATCAGAGTCATTGTAGCAGTCCAGGGTCATAGAGCCAACATGGAGAGCATGGGGATACATGATTAATTAAACAAACAAAACACATGGCAAACAGGGGAAGCAGGCTATAACAAAAGCTAGGAAATGCAAAGTCTCAGAGTACAAACTTAAACACATGCATACACAGGCTTTCAAAAATCCAGACATTAAACCAAACACAATGAACCTAACACAAATGCAACCATCAAACGCACTGTGTTCCAAGAAACACAACCATTCAAATAAACAATGAACAGCTCAGACACAGGAAACACAACAGGGTATAAATACGTGAACGTAACAAGGTAGAAACGAGGGACAGGTGTAAGCAATCAAACGAGGGGCGGGGAAAACGAAACTATGGCATGGAATTAAAATACACAAGACAGAGAAAACATGGAACATGGAAGCAGGGAGGGACTAACCATGACACACATATATATAAAGATTCTAGGTGAGTAACTGTATAGAGATATTGACAGTTGCAGTGTAGTACACAGTTTCCAAAGAAACAGGACTTTTGTTCCTGTGCCGTCCTTCACACGGGACATGATTACCGTGACGTTTATACAGTGCATCCGGAAAGTATTCACAGCGCTTCACTTTTTCCACATTTTGTTATATTACAGCCTTATTCCAAAATGGATTAAATTCATTTTTTTCTCTAAAAATTCTACACACAATACCCAATAATGACAAAGTGGAAAAGGTTTGTTTGGAATTGTTGCAAATGTATTAAAAATAAAAAACACAAAAAATCACAGCCTTTGCCATGACACTCAAAATTGAGCTCAGGTGCATCCTGTTTCCACTGATTGTCACGGGTGGTTGGCTGGCTAGCAGGAGGGACATGCCCACTCCTGCTAGGGATCACACCCCTCACCTGCCCCGCTCACAATCACCGGAGTATTGACTGAACTCACCTGTTCGTAGTTATAATCTACTTATTTAAACTCACAGATCCCAAGAGACTGGGCTGCACATTATAAGACATAGGACGCCAGTCTCATCTGAGATCTGTGTTCACTGAAAGGAGACCTACCGTTTGAGTTTTGGTTTAAGTGTTATCATCGCTAGATGCTGATGGAAAATAAAGAGCACTTTGTTGCAACCCCGCCTATCGCTTCTTCCGTGCCGCAAACATCACAAAATGTGCAGCCACCTGGAAGGGACGCAGGTAGCCCTGACTGGGCTCAACTGCTGGCTGCCCAGAAGGTAGCAATGGAGCAACAGACGCAGGAGATGGGGGAGTTACGCTCACTTGTTATGCACCTCGGGCAATTTCTTAATCCCCTGGCTAATAGTCCCGAACAGCGAGCAACTCCTCCCATTACCCCTCCTGTACCGGAAGGGATAAAATGCCTCATCGCTACCCCCGAGATGTATGGAGGAGACCCAGAGGAATGTGAGGGCTTCGTTGTGCAGTGTGAGCTTTTCTTTGGATACCAACCCCGACTGCCCGACCACGCCAAGGTTGCTTTTGTAATCTCCCGGCTCACAAGGCTGTGTTTTTTCATCCAGGTCAGGGGAGTCTTTGTGGGCACTCCTTGCTCCGCCTAAGGCAAGGAATCCGAACAGCGGTGGATTCCGCAATGAAATTCCGGACGCTAGCTGCAGGAGCTCGTTGGAACGAGTCCGCCTTGGTAGACATGTCCGTCAATGGACTAAGTGCTGATCTACAGGCGGAACTGGCATGTAAGCAGGAAGCCGCCTTGCTGAATGAGGTGGTTCATCTGGCTATCACCTATGACCATCTCCTACAGGAGCAAAGATTGCACCAGAGGTGGTGCAAGTGGAAGCTCCGGTAGAGCCCATACAGCTAGGTGAGGCCAGGGTAAAAGACAAACCGGGGAACCAAGGGAAGAACCGCAAATTGGTGAATCGTTCTCTGACCCTTTCTATGTTCAAAGTGTCAGTTGCAGTGGTATATCGGAGTCGTTGACTCTCCACGTCGGCTATGGTGGACTCTGGTGCAGACAAGAGGTTGGGAATAAGAGCTATTACCCTCCCCACTCAGTTAAGCATGCAGACACTTAACGGGGGACTCGTCGGGTCAGGGTTCATAACATATTACTCCTCGTGAAGGTAGCATGTGGAATGCTTTTTACCTCCTTCCTTCCCTCTCTCAGTCGATTACGCTAGGGCTCCCATGGCTAGAGACACACAATCCCCACATGCAGTGGATGGAGACACCAGATGGTGTCTCTACAGTCCACGTCTATCGAGAGTCCTGAAGCCAAGATCAACCTCACCGTGCCCCAGGAATACAGCGACCTGGTGCAGGTATTTACCCCCATGAGAGCCGCACAGCTGCCTCCGTGTCGGGACTGGGACTACGCCATCACGCTGAAGGAGGACGCGGTTCCTCCCCAATGTATGGTTTACCCCCTCTCCCAAGAGGAGGGATGAGCAATGGGGCAATACATGAAGGAAGCCCTCCAGCAAGGCTTCGTCCAACCCCCCACCTCCGCGGCATCTAAAAGTGTCTTCTTTTTTAAGAAGAGGGACGGAGGGTTGAGGCCTTGTGTGGACTATCGGGGACTCAATAAACTGTTGGTGCACTATCTGTAGCCCCTCCCCCTTGTCCCCGCAGTGCTTGAGCAATTGAGGGGAGCCCGGATATTCACAAAGTTGCACCTCCGCAGCGCATACAACCTCATCTGGATCAAGGAGGGCGATGAGTGAAAAACCACCTTTAGCACGGTTTCGGGGCATTACGAATACTTGGTGCTCACGTATGGTCTAGCCACTGCCCCTTCTGTTTTCCAGGCCTATATCAATGAGGTTCTATGGGAATACCTGGGTAGATCTGTTGTCGCATATATAGATGACATCCTGATCTATTCCTCCTCCCGGGACCAACGTGCGTGACGTACGGGCTGTCCTCCACACCCTCCTGCAGAACCACCTGTACTGCAAACTGAAGAAATGCAAGTTCCATCAAAAAGAGGTGAGTTTCCTGTAGTATATCATCCGCGAGGGCAGTGTATACATGCAACCGTGCAATGTAGAAACAAGAAAGGGTTGGCCTAGACCTCAAACTCGCAGGGAGCTACAGCGCTTCCTGGGATTTACTAACTTTTATAGGTATTTCATTAAGTCCTTTAGTACAGTGGCTAGACCTCTTACAGACCTACTCTGCAGAACAGCCAAGAGGCTAAGATGGGAACCCGAGGCGGCGCTAAGATGGGAACCAGAGCCTCAGAAGCCTGCCCCTCAGAAGCCTGCTCCTCGGAAGGCTGCGCACCAGGAAGCTGGCGGGGTTTTCGGGGTGGTGGGGTTCTGTCACGGTTGGTCGGCTGAATAGCAGGAGGGACATGCCCGCTCCTGCTAGGGATCACACCCCTCACCAATCACCGGAGTACTGACTGAACTCACCTGTTTGTAATTATAATCTGCTTATTTAAACTCACAGATCCCAAGAGACTGAGCTGCACATTATAGAACATAGGATGCCAGTCTGAGATCTGTGCTCACCAAAAGGAGACCTACCGTTTGAGTTTTGGTTTAAGTGTCATCATCGCTAGATGCCAATGGAAAATAAAGAGCACTTTGTTGCGACCCCGCCTCTTGCTTCTTCCACGCCGCAAATGTCACACTGATCATCCTTCAGTTGTTTCGATAACTTGACTGAAGTCCAATTGATTGAATATGATTTGGAAAGGTACACAGCTGTTTATATAAAGTCCCATAGTTGACAGTACATGTCGGAGCACAAACCAAGCCATGAAGGAATTTTCTGTAGACCTCTGTAGACCTCTGAGACAGGATTGTATCGAGCCACAGATCGGGGAAAGGGTTCAGAAACTTTTCTGCAGCATTGAA
>NC_137520.1:1462500-1477500 GCF_041902795.1 Electrophorus electricus
GCACGGTCAGCGCTGTGTCCTGTGAGGGAAGGCACGGTCAGCGCTGTGTCCTGTGAGGGAAGGCACGGTCAGCGCTGTGTCCTGTGAGGGATGGCACGGTCAGCGCTGTGTCCTGTGAGGGATGGCACGGTCAGCGCTGTGTCCTGTGAGGGATGGCACGGTCAGCGCTGTGTCCTGTGAGGGATGGCACGGTCAGCGCTGTGTCCTGTGAGGGAAGGCACGGTCAGCGCTGTGTCCTGTGAGGGAAGGCACGGTCAGCGCTGTGTCCTGTGAGGGATGGCACGGTCAGCGCTGTGTCCTGTGAGGGAAGGCACGGTCAGCGCTGTGTCCTGTGAGGGATGGCACGGTCAGCGCTGTGTCCTGTGAGGGAAGGCACGGTCAGCGCTGTGTCCTGTGAGGGATGGCACGGTCAGCGCTGTGTCCTGTGAGGGAAGGCACGGTCAGCGCTGTGTCCTGTGAGGGATGGCACGGTCAGCGCTGTGTCCTGTGAGGGATGGCACGGTCAGCGCTGAGGTTGGGCTTTGGGCCATGTCTGTTAATGCTGGAATGAATGTGGCTGTTATACATTTGAGAACGGTTTGAGTTTTTAAGGAGGAAATATTTTATTAATATGTATAAACTGAGCAAGGGAAGTAGTTTAGAGTTGAGATATATGTAGCAAGTGTACTGAATGATTGCGTATGTAAGTGTACTGAAGTACTGAGTATGTAAGTGTACTGAATGATTGAGTATGTAAGTGTGCTGAAATATTGAGTATGTTAGTGTACTGGAGTTTGCGACGATGACTATGTTACTAAGTGCTGAAGATTTGGTTGATCTGGTTCACCACTTGGCTTCAGCCATAAGACACCACCAAGACAACTCCAGCAGGTGAGACATAAATCCCATGACACACAGACACTGTTCCTAAACGTCAGCGGGCTAATAATTTAGTTCCTGGTTATGAACTTGCCTGGCAGCGTATGAGTGTGTGTTTGGTCTGCATATGCTGATTGTGGGTCGTCCTGACCAGATCCGTTACAAAGCTGAACAGTCGCACGCACGCCGTGGACTTGACCACGTCAACAACGACGCATTGTGTTAAAATCGGCGGGCCGAGTTACTGTAGACAAACAGGGTCCTGAGAGGGAAAGTGCTCCTTTACTGTGGGAAACCACACGGCCGAGCAGCTGCAAGGAAAGGAATGGGCGGGGCCAGGAACAATCGGGTTTGTTTGTGTGCCACGGCGTATTGTGTTCCCCGCGGTTTTCCCGTGCGGAGGTCAGGTGGAGGGAGGAGGAGCTCCAGGTCCCGCTCTGTCCCGCTGTCGTCAGCACACCTCGGGGACTATTTTGGGAGAACGTCCCTGCCGCAGGGACCGGCACGGCCTGCAGGGGGCAGTGTGGGTCAGCACTGGCGCTCTCTGAAGGGGAATGTTTTGGAAAGGCAAAGGAGAACTCGGCTCTGAACTTTTCCCCTACACTGGTGTGTGTGTGTGTGTGTTTGTATGAGAGAGAGAGAGAGAGAGAGAGAGAGAGAGAGAGAGAGAGAGAGAGAGAGAGAGAGAGAGTACACCAGGAGAATAATTTATTCTGTTTTTCTACATGTGTACTGGAGTTTTAAAGCTGTCTGTCTTACTGGATTTTCTATTGTTCTTTTGCAATCTGAAGTGATGTGAAGGTTTAGAATTTACTGAGTCCTCACAACTTGATGAGGGAAACAGAGGTGTGAGGCAGTTGGAGGGGGTCAGGAACGAGTGAGGGTGAAAGGGCCCTGGACAGTGCCGATTTTAGGAAACGTGTATTGCGTCCGTTCACCATTTTATCTCCATGTAAGCATATGCTTATGTTTTCCTGATAACTGAAGATGTCTTAGAAATAACACCTTCCCATGTTTTGTCCTTTAGCATACAGCAGTCATATGTTGTTGTTTTTTTTTTTAACATTTTCTGTTTCCAGAATTCAAACCACGAAGTCGCGCTGCAACAATCTGCCTGTTGACGAGTATTCCGTTGGGTCACTGTTGAAATGTCTGAATATAACGTACATATTTGCCGCCCTGTTTTTGGACCTGATGCTGTCTAAAGCTGCTTGAGCTAGTGTGATAATGTTAATTTTCTCAGTGAGCGCCGTTAGCCTACAACAATAGATTTTGAAGAGAAAAAAAAATACCATAGCGTTTGTCATTTCACAGATTGCAAAGTCTGGCCCTGTAACTCATCCCACCTAAGTTAAGGGTTAGAGAGGAGTAAGTATGACATCTTCACAATATGAAACAGCCAACATGTTTTTCCTAGTGTGTCCACTGAAGGGTCGTGCTGTTGCTGGGGTAACGGGGTCACGCGTGTCAAAACCACTTCTCACATGACGGTGTGCAGAGTGCAGGAAATTATTCCAAATTACACGGCCATTAATAAATTCACTGGCAAATCACAATTTGTCTTAGGATGCCTTCTGAAGGTAAAACCTCAGCAAGTCCTTAAAATCAGACACTAACTCCACATTTGAGCTTGTCTAACTTTCATCTGATTTTTCAAGATTGCCTACCAGTGCACATCTGTCTTAAATGCAGTTTTTCTCTTTCTTCCCGCAGTGATTAAAGAAGGTACCGTGCAGTCAACTCTGGATCGTTTATTGGGAAGAATTCCGTCGGTGCCAGGTGAGCTCACACTGGCACAAGTTGAACGTTTGCTAACTGCAGGCTGTGATGCATTATAACGTGCATGCGTGCCCCCCATATCCTCAGTGCCACTCGCCTTCGATTCCGACAGGTGGGCGCGCGAAGGTTTCGCAGCACATCTGCGGTTGTGGTTTGACTTCAGTTTTCGTCAGATCTGTTTGCAAAGATGTGCAAACAACTTTTGATGCACCGGGGAACATGCCGCCTTACAGACGTGCTACAAGTTAAAAATCGACTAAGCTGGCAATCCAAATGAGGAGAAAAAGATTCACACAAATATGTCTCATGTCCGTCCTCACCGCTGGGAAACGTCTCCCTGCATTATTACCGAGTGAAGCTGTACTTTGGTGATTTTAATGTTTTGGCCCCTTTAACGTGAAGTTGGCCCCTTAACTAGATCCAGACGCCAGTTGCAGGTTTTTGCTCGTTGCTGGCTACTGTAAATCATAATACGCTATTAAAACTGAAGCACGTCCATGTCACAGGTCACACGCGCTGACCTCACAGGGCATAAACAGAGTTCGCACGCACGGATCTGGCCATCTCAGAGTCTTTCTGCTCGCGCGCTGTAATGGACGTGCGTGGGGTTTTCAGAGCTACACTTCTGCTTGTTCAGCCTTTAAAATGTTACACCTCCACCAGAGTAAAATACCTCCAGGGGCCATTTCAGGTATTTTGGGTCTCGTTGCATTTGGCGAAACGTCACCCCCGGTAACCGCGCAAGCAGAATGTTAATTTCGCAGGTTAAGGGTCAAATCTGTAGAATAAAAAAAAGCTGCACGGGCTGCGTTTGTGGTCCCGAACGAGCCTTCGAAGGCGCGAGCTGTGTCTTTAAGAAGCCGCGCGGAGTCGAGCAGGAGGGAATGGGGGAAGGGCCGCGCGCGCGCGCGCGTGCCGCGTCTCAATCTGACCCGCTCGCGTATGGCGGAGAGCAGCACGCACCGCTTTTCCCGGGACTGAGACGCGTCGCGCCCCGTCGCGAGACAAGATAGTCGCGCGGACACGTGAAGCGGGCCCGGGGATGTGCCGGACTGAGATTGCGGCGATACTATGCGCTCTTCTTTTGTCGTGCCAGTTCCGTTTTAAACGGTAAGGGAGATTAGAAGATAAAAGCCAGCGGAGCAGCTCGCTCGCGGAACTGTCCCACTTCTTTCACGCGTAACGCAGCATAAATCACGCGCCACGGCCCCGTGCAGGCAGGCGCACGCTGTTCGTTTATTATTCGCCGTTAAACGCGATTCCTCGCTGCGGCGGATTACGTTCATCCCGAGCTGAGGTCATGTTCGTTAGCTGTTAGCCGTTAGCCTGTCACGGGTTAGCTCCCGTCCCGGGATTATCACGGCCATCCTCGCGCGTGGTGTCGCCTAACGTCGGCGCGAGAGGCCGTGACGGGCTCGGCGTGTGTGTTTTCTCCGCCGTCTGGCGCGTTTTGTTATGGGCTGGAGCCTCCGCTGCGAACACACACGCTACTGTTCGTGTAGCCGTAGGCTAGCGCGAGCTGCGACCTACCGGGTTCGATCAGCGCGAGCACCTCCCGTCGCTTCGCACGCATTCCTGCCCCGACACGCACGCACCCAGAGCGGCGCGGACTAGCGCGCGCGCCCGCCGGTCTTGCGAGGCGTCGTAGTCTTGTTGGACCCTGCAGCTCCGCGCGCTCTCTGTGCTCTCTTAGGTGTCCCGCTCACGCCCCGGGAGACGCGAGCTAGCCTCGCGCGGACGCGTCCATGGCTGCGAGCGCCGCCTTCTTCTCCAACGGACCCGTTCCGTGGACCCCGAGCGACACGGAGATGAACAACGTCTACCGCGACCTCGAGCTGGGGACCGTGCTCACGCTCTTTTACGCCAAGAAGTCGCAGAGGCCAGAGAGGAGGACGTTCCAGGTGAAGCTCGAGACCCGCCAGGTCATCTGGACCAGGGGCACGGACAAGATCGAGGGAGAGAGTAAGTACCGCGCGCACTGCCGGTGCCTTCCCGGGCCCCGTAGCCTGTGTGTGCGTGATGCGAATCTTGCACGTTTGCTCGCTGCGTTGAGCGCCGCTGCCCGTCCGGACGGCTCGTGCCGAGGCTGCCGCGGCGATGACACGCAAAGGTTTCATTCCGGACGCGAGATGTCACAGTAGAACCGGTTTCCTCTCACTGAACTGGTCTGTTCGCCGGTTTACCAAGATGGAAACATGTGGGACATGCCGCGTGGGCAAACGCTCCGTCATTCTAAGGGGCGTGCAGACCGCGAGGGCTCGTGGGTTTCCATCATCGTGGAGGATCACAGGCCTGCCGACGCCCGTGCAGGCCCGTGCTTCTGTGCAGGGCACGACGCGCGTGCGAAACCGTGCAGAGACGCTGACGTCTATGGGGTTTGCGGTCGCGTCCAAGGCGCTCGGTGAGCATCACGAGGCCCTTTCTGTAGACGCGGGTCCCGCGCGCCTCGAGCAAAACGCTGCCGTGCGGCAGGATGCCTCGCTCACAGCTGCACTCTGCTCCGGATGCAGCAGCGGCGCAGGAAAATGGCTGGAGCGATGTGGGTTTTTTCCCCCCTTTGGCGTTTCTGTTGTCTGCTCGGACATGGTGAGGTGGTTCTGCGCGCAGACGCAGGCTTGAAATAAACAAAGAAACCTGGCTCTTAAGCCAAACTGTTCCGCTTGTTGTTGTTGTTGTTGTTGTTGTTATGAATCACCATTGGCTGGCCTGTGAAAGGGGAACGTGGTGCATTTGGGAGCATGCTCCGGAATGGCACACACCTTGGCGTGCGCCAGGCGCGCCCGGAGAAGTGGCCCAAAGCGCCTCGGCTGTCACACGGTCCCCGCCGAGGCAGTGAACGTACCTGCGGGACACTTCGTCTTTACTTTTAAAACCACCCGGAGCTCTTCTGCCGCTAACGTCTAGACATTTAGGCTCCATTTATTATGCCACCTTTCAGTGTACCGTATTGACGCTCTTCATGGAGCTGTGTGTGAGCACTCTGCCGTGGGCTGATCTGCGATCCGTTCCCGCCGTGTCGCGAGCACGCTGGCCGCGCGTGCCTTTCCGACGGTCCGATGGACCTGCCACGCTACAGGTGACGTATGGGACCGAACGGCACGAGCTCCTGTTGTGATTGAGTTGTACGAGGCCTGTGGTACGCACCGGTAGGCGTCGCGGCTCTGTGCTCTGAGGTCAGTTCTGCTACAGTTGTGAATGTGCTTATTGTTCCGAGTCTTGATGCAGATGACCTGCGTGTGTGTGTAAGCTGTGCGAGTTTCCCACACTCCCCATCCGGTTGCCGCCCTGTGCCCGCTGTGCCAAGCGGAGCTGGCATGACATGCCCTGTGCCGTGCCCCCTGGCCTGGCCCGGCCTGACTGCTGAGGGGATGCAGCCTTGCTGGACGAACTCCTGAAAGAGCTGAAATCCAGACCTGATGCTACAGTGCAAAGAGGCTGTGTGTGTGTGTGTGTGTGTGTGTGTGTGTGTGTGTGTGTGTGTGTGTGTGTGTGTGTGTGTGGGTCCTGTAGTTTACCTGGTGGAGATGGATTCTTCTATTCTATGGATTCTGTTTATCTTGTTGACAAACATGTAAGTCACTCTGGATAAGAACGTCTGCAAGATATTCTGAAAGAGTGTGTGTGTGTGTGTGTGTGTGTTTGTGAGACAGGAAGGGTCTTGGCTGTGCTCTGCAGTCTTATTTCCTGCTGCCCTGCTTAGACTGAACTGCAGCTTTAGCTGAGAGTGTGTGTGTGTGTGTGTGTGTGAGTGTGTGTGAGTTCATTGTAGGAGAAGAGCTTCCCTCCATGTGTTCACCTTTCTGTGCGTGTGTGCGCGTGTGTGTGTGTGTGTGTATTCATTGTAGAACAGCTTTCCTCCATGTGTTCATTTCAGAGTGTTAGCTGGAACCTCTATATATATACACACACACACACACACGCACATGCACGCACGCACACACCTACCTGCCTTTTAAACCCAGTTGTAGGCCTTGTTTGTTGAACCAACTCCACACATGTAACCCGCAAATATACAACCCGAAGGATTTGGGTGAAATGTTGCCCAATATTCCAGAGAATTCCAGAAATCATGTGGATGGACTCTGGAATGTTGATGTAAAGTGTTTTTTTGGAAGTGAGGAAATAGGTGTGAGGTTTCAGTTATTAGGAAAGAAAGTGGAGAGGAAACCCCTCGTTAGTCTGTTTGTGTGTGTGTGTGTGTGTGTGCCGGGAAGGGCCGGGCCATGGATGGTCATTTATACAGGCCTGGCTGAGTGTGGGGTGGGGGACGAAGATTTTATGACGTGTGTGTGTGTGTGTGTGTGTGTGTGTGTGTGTTTTTTTGTTTGTTTGTTTTTTTTTGGAGAAGTTGTGGTTTGTATAGTTTAATTAATAGATGTGCATTATGTGTAGTGGAGTTTATGCTAATTGGATGGCTCTGTTAATGTTTTGCGTCACCAGGTGATATTTGGGATTTCCTGGGCCCTTAAGCAGAACACTCCAGACACCTGACACTGTGCGTGCGTGTGTGGCGATGGTAGAACCATATCTGTGCTGCGGAGAGTAATGCACATCTGGAAATGTCCATCATGGACACACTGCTGCCATTTTAATGCCTCTCACCAGGTCTGACAGAGGAGTGTGTCCAGTCAGAAACACACACCTTTGCTCAATCTAGAGGTCTGACTACGTCCTGCTGAGGGCCCGGGTGTCCTGATACTGTTACTGCACTGTATGCTCCATGTGCTAAAGACGGACGTGCGCGCGCACACACACACACACACACACACACACACACACCTGTCCCATCACTGTGCTCGGAAGTAAGAGACGTCTCTTGATTTGGGAATTGATGCTTCCAGCATTTGTGAACGTGTGCAGAACTCAAAACACTGCGATGTTGATCAGATGACAACGTTCAGTGTTCACTGTCCAAACGTGTGTGTGTGTGTGTGTTAACCAGACTGAAAAATGTGATGGCAGCAGGATTCTGATCTTCTGGAAAAGAGTTTTGCGGACATAAAGTATCTGCAACATGTGGATGGAGGTCAGCAGGTAGCTGGCGGGTGTCTTCTTCCAGTGTTGCTATGGCGACCCTGTGAGCTCTGTGGTTTTGGGGGTTGTGTGTCCCGGGGCGCACGCCCTTGGCGTGTTGGTGTGTAGGACGCTTGGCGTCCCCAGACCTGGCGTGTGTGCGTGTGCGCGTGCGTGTGCGTGTGTGTGTAAGTGCTGGAATGTTTTATTGTCATGAAAATGAAAGCGTTTATTTGTCAGTGACAGAGTTGACTAGGCTTTCTGTCTACTTTGAGAGGTGTATCTTACCATTTTGTTTTTATGAACATTTTAAGAGGTGCACAGTGTATCAGTAGCAGGTGTATTATTTGCTGATGAGGATGATTTAGAGTTGGAATTTCAGCCCATAATTAGAAGTGATGATGACAATAATCATCATCGTCATCGTGTCCAAAAGATGAACCCTTGTATTTAATTCCAGGTAGAAGAACAGTGCTAATGATCAGATGGGTGTTTGTACAGTGCAGCCTGTGTGTGGAATCGCATCAGATTTAATACGCTTGTTTCTTTAGTCATTCAGAAAAGTGTCTGGTTTGGTGACGCTGTAGTTTTGGTGATGCTGTGTAGTTTTGGTGCTGTAGTTTTTGGCACTTATTTGAGGAAGGGTAGCAAATAGTGAGTTGTGTTCCCCATTGTGTTGAGATGACTGCAAGTTTACAGTAACCGCGATGTCTGCTGTAGATCCGTTTGTAGAATTTAATATGGCTTACACATACATGTAGATTATAGATGAACTTGCTTTAAAACGCATAAAGGTAAAATAATTTGTTATTAATATCCATATCTTCCACAACAGCAGGTGGTGTGTGTGTGTGTGTGTGTGTGTGTGTGTGTGTGTGTGTGTGTGTGTGTGTGTGTTCAGAGGAGCTGGCTGGAAACTGCGTGTGTTCAGTACCGGAAGCCTTGCAATGTCACTGTCAGGCAACTGTGTGTGTGTTGTTGTTTTTTTTTTAATAACCCTTAAGAACTAGCTGTCCAGAACTAGCTGTGCACTCGGACGGTGTGTAAGTGAAAAGTCACCGTCTCATTCTGGTGTGTCTCCGTCACCACAAAAATAAATAGAAATACAGTGGATGAGACCTGGGCTGTGTGTGTATTAATTAATGTGATTACTTCATTAATCAGATATATGTTTGCGTTTTTAAGGAGAAATAGAAAATATACAAAAGGGACGATAAGGCAGGTTTCTTTAAATTAACAACTCATTGGTTTCTGTTTATTTTATTACTGTCAACTAAACTTAATGTATTTTATTCAAATACAGTATTACATTCTGGGCTTTGACTAAACCTTTTCTGAAATGCAGAAACAAATAGCAATTAATTTTTTTAAAAACCTATTTAATTTTTAAAAAATCCCTGCTGCCTTCCATAGGAAGTCTTTTTTATTTATTTTTTCGTGTTTTTCATATGAGCAGAACGTTCGTTTGTGAGGTTGTTAAACATTATTTTGATGACGCTGGTATAGTGATGCTAAGGGACTGTCGATATAAACAACAAACACACAACAAAACAAAAAACTTTGGTTTACACACGAGAAAAATCGACCAGGTAAAACCAAGTAATTTTCCACCTGCTACTGCCCGTAACGTTTACACTCAGAGGCCCTCAGCGTGTGTGTGACAGCATAAAGCGTTTGAGAACAGTAGCTGGTTTGAGTTGTCAGAACACAGCAGTGCAGTACAGGAGGAGATCCAACATGACCCTCAGCTCATTCAGGCAGTCGAAATACGATTGTACATGACGATTTGATTTTGAACGGACATAGTAACTGTTTTAACCCAGAAATCTGCGCTTATTTACATGTAATGAAGTGACTTGTTGATTTAGAGAGTTTAGAAAATTAATTACAAATCAAAAACTCCTGTTGGCTTTGGTGCTTCTTTTTTTTTTGTGCGTGCGCGCGTGGACATTAGTCCAGCTGTCATCTGAAATGAGACGGACTACGCAGTTTGTAAGGGTTCCCACCAGTGTCTGTAAGGGCCCACAGTTCACACACTACGATCAGAGCAACCAGATCGTGAAGCCTCAGGAACCATGCGTAGATATCTGCACAGAGGTGGGAGAAAGTGTTGGACGCCCGCCATGCTCACCTCTGCTGTGTTTCATAAACCAGGCCTTGGTGGAGTGGCAGAATAGAAGCCACCATGGAGTTAAAGGAAAGGACTTGGCAACACGTGGAAACGTTTTGTCTGGTCTGAGAACTTTGAGAAGAATGGCCAGCACCGAATCTGGTGAAAAACGGACACCGCACCGCACAGCACATCACCTGGCTAATGTCCTACCCCTGGCCTTAACCCCTTAACTCTAACCCTATTGTGAAACATGGTGGAGGCAGCATCAAGTTATGGGGGAGGGACCAAAACAACCCTGGAGAGGCACAGGAGTGTGAAGGTCAGTGAGCAGCCCCGCCCATCTAGGCTCCAGCCCCGCCCACCGTCTGTGGCGTGACCTGACCATCACCATCTGCACTGGCGAACGTGTCCAGATTGGAGAGTGAAGCCAAGTAGACATCTCCAAATAAACGGGCTGATTAAAGTGTTTAGTTCTGCGTGAGGAAGTGTGGGATGATGATATAATTGGCATTTTTACCCCACTCAAATTCAAACAGAATAAAGCAAAATAAAGTGTGCAACAAGTAAAAAGAGATTTGAATACTTTCAAAATTTGGCGAGAGAGAGAGCGAAAGAGAGAGAGAGAGATCGTTTCCGCTCAGGACACACTGCGGTCGTGGAGCGGCACAGGAAGTGTGACGGAGTCAGGTGGAGAACATGTGCGGGGGCGGCGGGGCAGCACCTCTGTGTCTTATGCTGAGGTCAGTGACATCGCTGCAGCCGTCGGCGGCCCGACGATGCCTTAATCCCGTCCGCGGCCATACGGACTGTGCGGGAATCTGCAAATTGGCTTTCTAAGAAGTTTCCCATGTGTGGAGAGCATCCGGACGGTTGTGGGCTTCTGGGATGCGTTTATGGGGCTGTGTGCAAGTGCAGAGCGCCGAGAGAACAGGGAGCTAATCTTGGTCTAGGTCACGCAGACCTGCTACAGACCTGTACCCAGTTCCCACACCACACACACACACGTCTTTGTCTTGTGTGCCCCTCCGGACTACGTGCTTCTGTCCTGGGATGGGCCTTGAAAGAAAGGCTGTGCGTGAACGTGATTTAAAGATGGACCTCAGAGTGTCCCACAGAACTGTGCTCGTCAGGGGCAACTGAGAGGACTGGGCGGGACCCTCACAGCATGTAGTTAAAAAAAATCGGATTTATTATTTGCTGCTTATTTGTATGTTATAGAAAGTATACCAGTAATGAGTTAAACACTGCATTTTGTGCACTTCTAGATTATGAATGCACAACAATATGCTTCTCCAGTGAATGGCTGGATATATAATCCTGCTCCAGTTACTGTATGGATATGTAATTCCCTCAAGCAACTGTATGGATATATTATCTGGTCCAGTTATTGTATGGATTATATAATCCGTTCCAGTGACTGTATGAACAGTTAATCTGCTACAGTAACTATGGATTTCACTACTGTGTTTTGCATTAGTTTGTAACTTGTCTGTTGTTACAGTCCAACTAAAAGGCTTTTGGTTTGACGTTAGAGGTCATGAGATGGGATTAGGGAAAAGGTTAATGAGGAGTTCAGATTGAGTCCATTCTGTGTGTATGTGTGAGAGAGATCCGGCGGTAGGGTATCTGGTGAGCAGAAGCAAAAAGAAACGCATTCCTCACTTGGAGAACACACTGAACAGGTTTGCGTTATTTTTTAACGGGGGTTGGGCGGATTGTTGTGAATCCGGATTACTGAAGCGCCGCCCCTCTGTTTTGTCCAGTTGACATCCGGGAGATTAAGGAGATCCGTACGGGTCAGAAGTCGCGGGACTTCGAGCGCTATGTGGAGGATTCAGCGTCCAGACCTGACCACGCCCACTGCTTCGTCATCCTGTATGGAACAGAGTTCCGCCTCAAATCTCTCAGCTTGGCAGGTAGGCCGTGATGCACGTATACACACAGTCTTGTATTACTACCCTAGTGGGGCGTTTCCATTAGCCTCGTGTGTTAAAGTGGCTACATTAGCTACACACACACACACACACACACACACACACACACACACACACACACACACACACACACACAGATGAACTTCACCTCAGGAACCAAAAGCAACTTCCCCTGTGCAGACAAAGCAAGTATCTCCAGCAGCTTTAAAGGTTCACATTTTCCTATCATCATTGGATCATTTGATCCCGACAAGGAGATTAAAACATGACCACACACACAGAAGCACACACCACAGTGTAGATTGACCTACAGCCCATATTGTGGATCTAAGCTCAGTGAAACACACTTTTAAACGTATTACTGCAGTCATATGTGATACACCACCACAGGACAGTTCAGTGACCCTCTAGCACGCGCGCACACACACACTTCCATAAAATGTTCTCCCTAACCCCCATCCACTCTGTGTGTGTGTGTGTTAGCAACATCAGATGAGGAGATGACCATGTGGGTGAGGGGTTTGACCTGGCTGGTGACCGACACGGTGTCCTCCCCTACTCCTCTGCAGATAGAACGGTCTGTACCTCTTTGTGACCTCTCACCTTTAATCTCAGTCTAACAATAACACACTCCTGGTTTTGAACCAAAATCACATTTAGCACCAAGTGGCTGGTTATAAACCAGAACAAGTCTTCAGTGTTCAAGGAAATGACTGTAGTTACATGTTTTATTCAATTGTTCTGTCTCTTGTCGTTTAGGTGGTTAAGAAAACAGTTTTACGCTGTTGATCGCAACAGAGAAGATAAGTAAGTCTGAAAACATGGATTTTCATCTGTAAAAGTGCTTGTGGGATATTAATATATCATACTTTGTAGTTTAAACGGTCATTTTAATCCATCGTAGTTGGTAGTTTAAAACGGTTTGTGTAATTTTAATCCAGCATAGTTTAGTTTCATTGCCATTCAAAAGCCTTTTATCTTTGTGGAAAATCTGGCACTGTAGGCCCGGTGTAGTTGTGTGTGTCTGTGCATGCCTGAGTGTGTGTGTGTGTGTGTGTGTGTGTGTGGGGGGGGGGGGGGGGGGGGTTTCAGAGTGCTGGGTTCAGTGTGCTTCTTTGCTACATGTCAGTCTGTCTTGAGGGTTTCTGTGTTGGTCACAATGTCCCAGATGTGAGGAAGGCGGACAGACGGACACGCAGGCTTAGCAACATGGCGCTTTCAAACAAGTGCCCTAGTTCAGGTGAAGTGCCCTAGCACAGATGAGCACTAGGGCACTTCATGTGTTCTTGAAGCCTGATTGTAGGGTTTGTTGTGCTGACTTGCTCTCACCTTGCAAGAAGCTAACTACACACACACACACACACACACACACCTGTCAGGCGGAGAGAGATGGAGTAGAGCTTCTCAGCTGGGGGTTGCAAAAGCAACTATACATCCTGCAACAGGAAACGAAGCTCACACTCACACACTATCACTCACACACTCACTATCACACACACACACTAACACACACACTACAGCAGAGTAAAGGAAGCCTGTAGCAGGCTGTGTTGCGCAGCGACTGCAGAACCTCTCTGTTCTGGGACCTTCTCTAATGTAACTGGCAGGTTTATAACCAGGCTGACCCAGAATGCATTGCCTGGCCGTGCGTGGCACAGGGAGACGAGACTGCCTCCTGGCTGTGATTCATTTGGCTTTGGGAGGGCAACTGCTGAGTTCAAACACGCCCGGGACTGTATATTACGAGCCTAATATGTGAATGTAAAAATGTTTTAGCCTCATGAATGAATGCATCGTGTGTTTGAATTTAGGCTGTGTGTGTGTGATCGTTTTTCTCTCTCTTTTTTTTTTTAGAATCTCCTGTAAAGATCTGAAGAACATGTTGTGTCAAGTCAACTATCGAGTCCCAAACATGAAGTTCCTACGAGAGAAGCTTCCGGTAAAACCTACACACACGCACATACATACACTCGCACACTCCACCGTTAGTGCTTATTGTGGCCCCCCCGTGTGTTTTTAGTGCTGTTACTGGCAATGTTTTATTAAAATCTGTGTGTTAATGTAATTTATTAAATTGTGGGGGGAGGGTAAATGTCCTTTTTATTAAACGTTGTGTGTTCTAGGACAGTGATTTAAGAAGTGGAGACGTCTCTTACAGTCAGTTCGCCCAGCTGTACCGTAGCCTTATGTATGACGCCCAGAAATCTGTGAGTGTTCTGGCTTCTCCGTGTGTGTGTGTGTGTGTGTGTGTGTGTGTGTGTGTGTGATGAAAGAAATGGCTCTTTCTCTCCTTCTCCTCCCTCTCTCTCTCTCTCTTAAAAAGCAGGCCATCCTTAGGCCGTGCTCACACACACACACACCACAAACACACACACACAGATGACCTCTGTTCCCAGTGACTAAACAATTATTCAGTCGTGTGTCTGTGTGTGTCTAACTTTTGTCTTTGGAGATTTAATTACTGAAGTGTGGGGCGGATTATTCCTGTTTTGAACATAACTGACTGACTGACTGTGGAATGTTGGAATGTGGATGTCTAATGTGAACACACTTGAGTGTGCTAGCTGTCAATAACGGCTAAACCGAGCCGCAGGATTCTGTTAAATGTGGCCATTAATCTAAGATGATGGATTTGGGTTAATCTGGGCATTAATTCTGATGTATTGTGGCTGTTATGGGTACTGTGTGCACTCGGTCTGCTGACTGTGAAGTCCAAACTAAACTGATCCATCTCTCCTAATCTCTCTCTCCAGATGGACATATCACTCCTACAAAGGTACTTTCTACTTCTAATTCTGCTCTCCGATTGGTTGTATATTTTTAATTTGTTTTAGTCTGCTCTCTGATTGGTTGTACATTTTTAATTGGTCTTATTCTGCTCTCTGATTGGCTGTATGTGTTTTGCTGGGTGCCTTGCATCGCACACAGGCCTGACCAGAAGGTTTCATTGGAGGATTTCCAGGGATTTCTGATAGATTGTCAGAAGGTGAGAGGGTAGTTTTGTTTATCCTGCATCTGCAAAGTCACGTTCAGAGTTCAGTCAGCTGCACTTGTAGGTATGGATAACCAGTGTGTGGTAAACAGCATTGCGGTATTTGCATAAAAGCAACAGTCTGGCAGTGATTGTGTTTTATGAGGCTACACAGGCCTCACTGCTCAGTCACGGCTGTTTCCTCATCCCTGGTTTAGTGTGTGCACAGATCCCCCTGTGACTACAGAGAACCAGGAGGTGTATGCCCATAAACTTCATATTGCCACTGTAATGTAGGATGGATTATTATTTTTTTCCCGATATCAGTATCG
>NC_137520.1:1482500-1557500 GCF_041902795.1 Electrophorus electricus
GGAGGTGTGGGTGTGTGTGTGGGGGGTGCTCAGGGAGGTGTGGGTGTGTGTGGGGGGGTGCTCAGGGAGGTGTGGGTGTGTGTGGGGGTGCTCAGGGAGGTGTGGGTGTGTGTGGGGGGGTGCTCAGGGAGGTGTGTGTGGGGGGTGCTCAGGGAGGTGTGTGTGGGGGGTGCTCAGGGAGGTGTGGGTGTGTGTGTGGGGGGTGCTCAGGGAGGTGTGGGTGTGTGTGGGGGTGCTCAGGGAGGTGTGGGTGTGTGTGGGGGGGTGCTCAGGGAGGTGTGTGTGGGGGGGGTGCTCAGGGAGGTGTGGGTGTGTGTGGGGGGTGCTCAGGGAGGTGTGGGTGTGGGGGTGCTCAGGGAGGTGTGTGTATGTGTGTGTGTGTGTGTGTGTGGGGGTGTTTAGGGAGGTGGAGGTGTGTGTGTGTGTGGAGGTGTGTGTATGTGTGTGTGGGGGTGTTTAGGGAGGTGGAGGTGTGTGTGTGTGTGGAGGTGTGTGTATGTGTGTGTGGGGGTGTTTAGGGAGGTGGAGGTGTGTGTATGTGTGTGTGGAGGTGTGTGTATGTGTGTGGGGGTGTTTAGGGAGGTGTGTGTATGTGTGTGTGTATGTGTGTGTGGAGGTGTGTGTATGTGTGTGTGGGGGTGTTTAGGGAGGTGGAGGTGTGTGTATGTGTGTGTGGGGGTGTTTAGGGAGGTGGAGGTGTGTGTGTGTGGGGGGGGTGTTTAGGGAGGTGGAGGTGTGTGTGTGTGTGTGGGGGGGTGTTTAGGGAGGTGGAGGTGTGTGTGTGTGTGTGTGTGTGTGGGGGGGGTGTTCAGGGAGGTGGAGGTGTGTGTGTGTGTGGGGGGGTGTTTAGGGAGGTGGAGGTGTGTGTGTGTGTGTGGGGGGTGTGTGTGCGTGTGTGTGGGGGGTTGTTCAGGGAGGTGGAGGTTTGTGTGTGGGGGGGTGTTCAGAGAGGTGTGGGGGGTGTTCAGGGAGGTGTGTGTGTGTGTGGGAGGGGTGTGTGGGGGTGTGTTCAGGAAGGTGGGTTTGGGGGGGTGTTCAGGGAGGTGTGGGTGTGTGTGGGGGGGTGTTTAGGGAGGTGGAGGTGTGTGTGTGTGTGTGTGTGTGTGTGGGGGGGGTGTTCAGGGAGGTGGAGGTGTGTGTGTGTGTGGGGGGGTGTTTAGGGAGGTGGAGGTGTGTGTGTGTGTGTGGGGGGGGTGTGTGCGTGTGTGTGGGGGGTTGTTCAGGGAGGTGGAGGTTTGTGTGTGGGGGGGTGTTCAGAGAGGTGTGGGGGGTGTTCAGGGAGGTGTGTGTGTGTGTGGGAGGGGTGTGTGGGGGTGTGTTCAGGAAGGTGGGTTTGGGGGGGTGTTCAGGGAGGTGTGGGTGTGTGTGGGGGGGTGCTCAGGGAGGTGTGGGGGGTGCTCATGGAGGTGTGGGGGGGTGCTCATGGAGGTGTGGGGGGGTGCTCATGGAGGTGTGGGGGGTGCTCAGGGAGGTGTGTGTGGGGGTGCTCAGGGAGGTGTGTGTGTGGGGGGTGCTCAGGGAGGTGTGTGTGGGGGGGGTGCTCAGGGAGGTGTGTGTGGGTGCTCAGGGAGGTGTGGGTGTGTGTGTGGGGTGCTCAGGGAGGTGTGTGTGTGGGGGGTGCTCAGGGAGGTGTGTGTGTGGGGGGTGCTCAGGGAGGTGTGGGTGTGTGTGTGGGGGGTGCTCAGGGAGGTGTGGGGGTGGGGGTGCTCAGGGAGGTGTGTGTGGGTGCTCAGGGAGGTGTGGGTGTGTGGGGGGGGTGCTCAGGGAGGTGTGTGGGGGTGCTCAGGGAGGTGTGTGTGTGGGGGGTGCTCAGGGAGGTGTGTGTGTGGGGGGTGCTCAGGGAGGTGTGGGTGTGTGTGTGGGGGGTGCTCAGGGAGGTGGGTGTGGGGGGTGCTCAGGGAGGTGTGTATGTGGGGGTGCTCAGGGAGGTGTGGGTGTGTGTGGGGGGTGCTCAGGGAGGTGTGGGTGTGGGGGGTGCTCAGGGAGGTGTGGGTGTGGGGGGTGCTCAGGGAGGTGTGGGTGTCTGTGTGGGGGGTGCTCAGGGAGGTGTGGGTGTGGGGGTGCTCAGGGAGGTGTGGGTGTGTGTGTGGGGGTGCTCAGGGAGGTGTGGGTGTGTGTGTGGGGGTGCTCAGGGAGGTGTGGGTGTGTGTGGGGGTGCTCAGGGAGGTGTGGGTGTGTGTGGGGGTGCTCAGGGAGGTGTGGGTGTGTGTGGGGGTGCTCAGGGAGGTGTGGGTGTGTGTGGGGGTGCTCAGGGAGGTGTGGGTGTGTGTGGGGGTGCTCAGGGAGGTGTGGGTGTGTGTGGGGGTGCTCAGGGAGGTGGGGGTGTGTGTGGGGGTGCTCAGGGAGGTGTGTGTGTGTGGGGGAAGTTCAGGGAGGTGGGGGGGGTGTTCAGGGAGGTGGGGGGGTGTTCAGGGAGGGGTGTGTGGGGGAGGGTGTTCAGGGAGGTGGGTGTGTGGGGGAGGGTGTTCAGGGAGGTGGGTGTGTGGGGGAGGGTGTTCAGGGAGGTGGGTGTGTGGTGGGGAGGTGTTCGGGGAGGTGTGGATGTGTGTGTGTGTGTGTGTTGGGGGGGTGGTGGTCTATTACAGTGCACAAACCTACTGGCCCTGACACAAGTGTGTCTTTTTAGCTACCTGACGGGAGACCAGTTTTCCAGCGAGTCGTCACTGGAGGCGTATGCACGCTGCCTTAGGATGGGGTGCAGATGCATCGAGTGTGAGTGGAACACACACACGTGCACGCATTTCTCTGCTCGGGAGACGCCTGGCCTTTGGAACACTTTCCATCTCTCTGTTTGCCCAGTATGACAGATACCTCAAGATAACATCTCTCCTACCAAGAACGTTCCACTCACACTAACCTTATGGCATATCTGTCCTCAACACCGACTCTTAAAGGGACGCGCATGTACACACACTTCTTCTCATGACCAGTTTCTTTTCGAACCACTTTAAAGATGGTTTAGGCGGTTTATGTAGTTTTTAAATCAGCAGCTGTAATGATTCTCAGACTGCATCCCTTCACCCCACCGGTCCTGTCATATATGGATCTGTAGTTCCAAGCTCTCCTGCCGAGAATCAGATGACATGTCAGGCCAAACCCCGCAAGAAGCCAGTCTGCATGTGTGAACATTACAGCTGCTGAAACTTTCACAGCCCTAACGTGTGTGTGTGTGTGTGTGTGTGTGTAACAGTGGACTGCTGGGATGGCCCTGATGGGATGCCTGTGATCTATCATGGTCACACCCTCACCACCAAGATCAAGTTCTATGACGTCCTGATGACCATCAAGGAGCACGCCTTCATCACGTCCGAGTGAGTCCTGGGAGCTTTGCTAGAACGCTAACTAGGGGCTGGTGTTTGGAGTACAGACCTGACGCATTTACACCGTGTAGCTCACAGTAAAACTATCTTCTGGAACAGGAAAATTAAAATTCTAGTCAAACTGATGTTCCTTTGTAATATTTCTGTTTTGTTTGTGTAATGGCTTTATTTTGAAGGTTGTTTTGGTTTGGGGAGGGTTATCTTTGTTTATGTTTAATCTTCTGGCACTGGATTGTAAATCAGCCAGTAGGAAACCCTCCACCAGGTGGCGGACCTCGCTGACCCTGTGTGTCCTGGTTGGTTGTTTTTTTTTTCCCCCTCTCAAAGCTATCCCATCATCCTCTCCATCGAGGACCACTGCAGTATCGTGCAGCAGAGGAACATGGCTTCCTACTTCAGGAAGGTCTTTGGAGAGATGCTCCTCACCAAAGCTGTGGACATCTCCGCCGATGGCCTTCCCTCACCCAGTCAACTCAAGAGGAAGATTCTCATCAAGGTGAAAGCCGATTGGCCGCTTGGTAACAGACACGGAGGTTTGTGGGTATTGGAGTCCTGTAGTGATGCGATGGTGCGACTGGTGTCATAACAGCACAAGAAGCTGGCGGAGGGAAGCGCTTATGAAGAGGTTTCCACGTCGACTCCCTACTCGGAAAATGACATTAGCAACTCCATCAAGAATGGAATTCTCTTCCTCGAGGACCCCATCAACCATGTAAGATTCTCCTGGATTTTCCATGTAAGATGTGCCTGGTCTTGCGCTGTGTGTGTAACATCACTCTGTCCATTTACAGGAGTGGTATCCTCACTTCTTCGTCCTGACGAGCAGCAAGATCTACTACTCTGAAGAGACCACCAGTAACCAAGCCAACGAGGATGAGGAGGAACATCGTGAGGTGAGGAAGGCCCTGGAACGTTTCCTCCATGTAGCTGTAGTGCTGCGACACCTCCATCCTGCTCATCCTCTTCTCTTCCTCCTCATCCCTCGCTCCAGATGGGGAACGGCATGGACCAGCACGTGAGTGAGAAGTGGTTCCATGGCAAGCTCGGAGCGGGCCGCGACGGGCGCCAGATTGCCGAGCGCCTGCTGTCGGAATACTGCCTGGAGACAGGAGCGCCCGATGGCTCCTTCCTGGTCCGAGAGAGCGAGACGTTTGTGGGAGACTACACGCTGTCCTTCTGGTAAAAAACAAAAAAACCTAAAGGCTGGGACAACCGTACTCGGCTTGGGCGCGACCGCTCTCCATTAGCATGGCGACCGCCCCCTATGTTAGCATAGCTTTGGCACTTTTCCAAGATAACAGGATTGAGGAGCAGACAGAAATGACCACAACATCTATTTGAGAACTACATTCCAAATATAATTGGTCAACAAAGCGTTGAGTGAAGAGGACGTTAAACTGGAGGGACTTGATCTCCTGCTTCTGTAATTGGTCTGGTGTAGCTAGTTAATGATGAACCTCTGTGTTCTTTCTGTCCGTGGTTGGACAGACACTGGCAGAGCAGTGAGATTATGTCCATTCACTGGATGCTAAAAGATCTCGTGTCTCTCTTGGTCTCGTAGGATTGGACAGAGGCTTTTCTAGAGGTGATGTTTTAAAGGAATTAAAATGTTGCAGTAGAAGAAAAATAACATGGACATGCAAGTCTGCTGGTTGAAGTGAAAGGTCAAATGTAAAGGTCAGATCACGGAGCAGTGGTCTGATGGTGGGTGTGGTTTTCCGCAGGCGCTCTGGGCGAGTACAGCACTGTCGAATCCACTCACGCCAGGAGGCTGGGAGCCCCAAGTTCTACCTGACGGACAACCTGGTGTTCGACACGCTCTTCGCCCTCATCACACACTACCAACAGGTGGCACTGCGCTGTAACGAGTTTGAGATGAAGCTGACTGAGCCCGTACCCCAGACCAATGCCCACGAGAGCAAAGAGTGAGTCTCCAGCACACCACTGATCTGAGACCAGTGTGGCAGGCTAACGGGTGGGCTCATTTCTCAGGTAGTTTAATGAGATGAAGGGAGGGTTGTCCAGCACTGTCCAGTAGGAATCTCCAGCTGAAATGTTTTCACATTTGGCATCAGTTATCTGGTTAAGATAAAAATTAATTCAGAAATGTACTAAAAGTCCTAAGATAAACACCAACTAATGCGTCCAGGGTGGAATTAGGCTGATTTCTGTCGATTTTACACATTCATAAAAGATCTGTAAAGTTTGGCTGCATGTAAACTCCAGCAATCAAAATACAGGATGAAGTCTCTCAAACCTAAGAGCTCAGCGCTAAACCCAGTCCCCTCTGCTGGTCCCCTCTGCTGGTCCCCTCTGCTGGTCCCCTCTGCTGGTCCCCTCTGTCAGCTGGTACTGAGACTAACTAACCTACTGACCCCTAACACACAACAGCCTCAGTCCAGCACTTGTAAACAAAGTCCAGTCAGAGTTAACAAACACTGGGACAATGAGACCAAATCTCAGTGTGAATCCCAGAACTATCAGGCCCTAAACAGAGAATATGAATGATCAGAATATAGAATATATCAGAATCTCTACACGGTCAGAGATCCACAGCAAAAACAGATCCTCACCAAGTACAGACTCAGTGACCACAATCTGACCAGAGAAACACACAGATATAAACAATCCTGACTGTAGAGAGAGAAGACTGTGTGGTCACTGTGAAAGTGGTGAGAAGACTGTGTGGTCACTGAGAGTGGTGAGAAGACTGTGTGGTCACTGTGAAAGTGGTGAGAAGACTGTGTGGTCACTGAGAGTGGTGAGAAGACTGTGTGGTCACTGTGAAAGTGGTGAGAAGACTGTGTGGTCACTGAGAGTGGTGAGAAGACTGTGTGGTCACCGTGAGAGTGGTGAGAAGACTGTGTGGTCACTGTGAAAGTGGTGAGAAGACTGTGTGGTCACTGAGAGTGGTGAGAAGACTGTGTGGTCACTGAGAGTGGTGAGAAGACTGTGTGGTCACTGTGAGAGTGGTGAGAAGACTGTGTGGTCACTGTGAGAGTGGTGAGAAGACTGTGTGGTCACCGTGAGAGAGGTGAGAAGACTGTGTGGTCACCGTGAGAGTGGTGAGAAGACTGTGTTGGGGTCACTGTTAGAGTGGTGAGAAGACTGTGTGTGGTCACCGTGAGAGTGGTGAGAAGACTGTGTGGTCACCGTGAGAGTGGTGAGAAGACTGTGTGGTCCCCGTGAGGGTGGTGAGAAGACTGTGTGGTCCCCGTGAGGGTGGTGAGAAGACTGTGTGGTCCCCGTGAGGGTTATACAGTGAAATAATGTATATTATTATATATAATGTTAACACACCCACCACACCTTTCACTGTATAATAATAACAATAATAATAATAATAATAATAATAATAATCTATATACTATTAACACATCTCTGTGTAATCATTTTTAATAATGTAGTTATGTTACCTAGTTTATTATAACTTGTCACTTATTTATTTTTATTACTTGTATTTTGTTGCTTGAATTAATGTTGTCATGTTCAGTTCTAAATTATTTGCTCTGCCAAAATTGTACCTGGTATAGTTATGCCAATAAAGCTACCTAGAATTGAACTGAAATTTCAGTGGTGTCTCAGTGGTTCAGGTACTGGACTGGTAATCAGGAGGTTGCCAGTTCAAGTCCCACCACTGCGAGGTTACCACTGTTGGGCCCCTGAACAAAACCCTTAACCCTCAATTACTCGAGTTGTGTTCAGTCAGAACTGTAAGTCGCTTTGATAAAAGCATCAGGTAAATGCTGCGCACGTAACTGAAAGAGCACAACCGTTCTTTTTCACGTGTGTCTCTCTCTGTGTGTCAGGTGGTACCATGCGTGTTTGTCCCGTAGCCAAGCTGAAAACATGCTGATGAGGGTTCCACGTGATGGTGCCTTCCTCGTGAGGAAGAGAACAGAATTGAATTCCTTTGCCATCTCCTTCCGGTAAGTTCTGTTCTAGCTGACTCCCCCACCATCATGCCTCTTTTCCCATGTCTCCCTCTTTTAGACGACGGTTCTTAGTTTTTGTCAGTAGTTTCCATCATTATGGATTATGGCTCAGGTTACGGTGGGGAGGCCGTGCTTGGATTGACTGCGTGGCCGTAGGGAAAAGCTTTCCTGTTGGATCCAGGCTGCGTATCCATCCGATGGCCTGACCGCGTCCTGTGTGTGTGTGTCCCGCAGAGCGGAGGGCAAGATTAAACACTGTCGAGTGCAGCAGGAGGGGCAGACGGTGACGCTCGGCAACTCGGAGTTCGACAGTCTGGTGGACCTGATCAGCTACTATGAGAAGCACCCTCTCTACCGCAAGATGAAACTCCGTTACCCCATCAACGAGGAGACGCTGGACAAGATCGGCACAGCAGTGGGTGGAGCAGGGCCGCGCGCGCACACACACACACACACACACACACACACACACACACACGTGCGCACATCTGCGTGCTTGTGCAGTCCACCTACAGGCCAGATCTAGCTCCTCTAGGAGGAACGGCTGCTGGGAGCCCGTGGGAGACCCTTCACCTGTAGACGCCTCCTTTCCTTCTCTCGTGGGAGACCCCTTAACCTGTAGATGTCTCCTTTCCTTCTCATGCAGGAGCCGGACTACGGGTCTCTGTACGAGGGACGCAACCCCGGGTTCTACGTGGAAGCTAACCAGATGCCCACCTTTAAGGTGACCACCACTCACCTTTTACATAGTGTGTTTGTGTGTGTAGATTTACCACCCTACAGGGTTCCATCCTCACCTGGAACACACCTGATCCAGGTAATCCAGGCTTGACAGGGGTGTTGTTTTGGAACTGGACTCTGCATGGTGCCATCAGTCCAGGAATTTCCCGCTCCTGCTGTAGTTTCAGTGATTGAAGTGTGTGTGTGTGTGTGTGTGTGTGTGTGTGTGTGTGTAGTGCACTGTTAGAGCCATGTACGAGTACAAGGCCCAGAGGGATGATGAACTGTCCTTCAGTAAGAATGCCATCATTCAGAATGTAGACAAACAGGAAGGAGGCTGGTGAGTCACAACAGCTTACGCTCCACCCCCAGCGCCTGTACCGCCAGTGGAGATCTAAGAGGAAAAAGAGTGTGTGTGCGTGTGTCTACAGGTGGAAAGGTGACTTTGGGGGCAAGAAGCAGCTATGGTTTCCTGCCAACTACGTGGAGGAGATCAGTCCCACAGCAGTGGAGCCCGACAGATCTGTGAGTGACTCGCACACTCACATCACAGAATCAGAAAATATTTAAATATACCATTTAAATAAGCGTGCTGCTGATGACCAACAGCAGTAATAATAATGACAGCGACAACAATAATAGTGGTAGTGAAGATGAGTAAACATCAACAGTATTAATTGCAGCTAATGGCTCATTAAGACTTTAACAGGATGTTAAAACGACACTGTTTTGGCAGTGTTTTTCGGGGGAGTGTGCAGTGGGGCGTAGGTGGGTTACTCTTGCACTGTGTTGACATTTTTTTTTGCGCTCTGTCCTCTGTTCTTTCTCACACACACACACACACACCAGGCGACAGAGAACAGCCCTTTGGGAGATCTCCTGAGGGGAAGCATGGACGTGTCTTCCTGCCAGATCGGTGAGTGTGCAGCTACCAGCATTTCCTGTCCTCTCCACCTGCTGACGCCGACTCTAGCGCCCTCTGTTGGACGCGCTCCTCAAATGCAGGACGATCTGATGTACTATATCACCGAAGGAGGGAGGCCGTTTAACCGGCGCGTGTGTGTGTTTGCAGTGACGAGGCACGAGGGAAAGGGGGCTAGGCCGTATGTCTTCTCGCTGATGTCCATGGGCTCTCTGCAACCCGGCCCCGTTCTGGAAGTGTCCGCCAGTTCTCAGGATGAGCTCAAAGACTGGGTCCATAAGATCCGGGAGGTCACCATGACCTCAGAAGCCAAGGTCCGTATCTCCGGAGTCATCCAGGGTCGTCTCAACACATACGTAAACACTTTGTCACCGTTCAGGGAAACTGGCTGTCCTGCATGTAAAATACACCGTCCATAGAAACTGTGTCCAGTCCCCGCATGCTGTCTTGCAGTCCAGCTAGAGCTGTGTTTTGTGCTGCTAAGGCTGAAGATTTGATGAACTGTCCCTTCAGGTCTTTGTCTGTGCCTTTGGGAAAAACCTGAAGTGGATTCTTTTAACAAACCTTTTTGTAGTTTGTAGATTTGATGCCTGTATTTTAATTTGATGCCTCTGTTTAAATGTTGACTTCACCATAGATAAGTATACCACTAGGTCTGTGTTCATGGAAGTCCTCTAACGTGCTTCCTCATGGTCTGGGATGTCGGGTAGATTTCTCCAGACCCTGGCACAGATGCACTGGGTGGGAAGGGATGTAACTTTGAGGAGAGAGTTTCTCAGCGTTGATGTTCTGCTTCTTCCCCCTGGCTCAGCTGGAGGAGGGGAAGATGATGGAGAGAAGGAAGAAGATCGCCCTGGAGCTCTCCGACCTGGTGGTCTACTGCCGGCCCGTGCCCTTCGACGAAGACAGTAAGAGTTCCCTCAGCACACCTCAGAGGGGCATGCTGGGAAGGATGGACTGTACATGTCCCATAAGGCTTTGTGGGAGCCTCTCCCTGTGCTTTTATTTTGAAATGATTTGATGCAAAAATAATTTAACAGTGCGACAACAACTCATAAGACTCCTGGTGTAATAAACCAGACTAAGTGTGTCCAGATTCATGAGCTGCGGCATCTTGCATGTGTGTGTTTTTTGCAGAGATTGGGACAGAGCGAGCCTGTTTCAGGGACATGTCCTCGTTCCCGGAGACCAAGGCTGAGAAGTACGTTAACCGGATCAAAGGCAAGAAATTCCTGCAGTACAACCGGCTGCAGCTGTCTCGCGTCTACCCGCGTGGCCAGCGCCTGGACTCCTCCAACTACGACCCCTTACCCATGTGGCTTTGTGGCAGCCAGCTGGTGGCGCTGAACTTCCAGACCGCAGGTAGGGGGCGGAGACCAAACGGCGCTGCTTCTGATTGGCCAAGCCAGATATCCATTACCACGGTCTTGGGTAGCAGGGGCGCGGAGGTCACGTCCTCCTTCCTCTTCCAGACTTCCTGTTTCACTGGTGTCTTTTTTTAAAAAAAAAAAAAAATGTAAAAAAAATTTCCCCCCTCCACACAGACAAACCCATGCAGATGAACCAGGCCCTCTTTATGCTAAACGGAAGGAGTGGCTACGTGCTGCAGCCACCAATCATGCGAGACGACAGCTTTGACCCCTTTGACAGGCACTCTCTGAGAGGGGTGGAGCCCGTCACACTGATCATAGAGGTACGAGAGTGTTGAGTGGCGTAGTGCAGTAGTGTCTCTGGAGCCCCGCCTCCCTGCAGAGTTCACTCACACGCCCCGTGTCCATGTGTTTCTCCAACACCACTCAAGAACGGGTCCTCGAGGAGTTTCTCGGACCTCGACTGCCTTCCGACATCAATAACGCCTTTATTTTAAAGCTGCGCTTTACGGAACATCACTTATTTAATGTTATTGTTTCCTGATTTAATTTTTTTCTCTGAGTGGATTTTTATTTATTTTTTGGGTAGAAACTTGATTTGTGTGTGTGGTTTTTTTCCCGTATTCGTGAAGGTATTGGGTGCACGCCACCTCCCCAAGCATGGCCGTGGCATCGTGTGCCCACTCATCGAGATCGAGGTGTGTGGTGCAGAATACGACAACGCCAAGCAGAAGACTGACTCTGAGGGTGAGGATGATGAACGCCCTCCCCCACGCCAGACGTTTGTTTTCATTAATTGTGATTAGAAGCTGGTGTCAGGTCCAGTCTGTTCCCCCTGGACTGGAGCCCATAGTGGAGCGAGTCATTTGTAAAGAGAAGCGTGTAACGTGTAAACGTGAACATGCACTCTCACAGTGGGAGCTCAGTGGTGAAGTTACTGGACTGGCCATCAGGTTACCAGTTCAAACCCCACCAAGTTAAGGGCAAGACCCAGTTACTCAAGTTGTGTTCAGTCAGAATTTAAAGTCGTTTTGGATAAAAGTGATTAAATACTGTAAGTGTGAACGTAGGTCACAACTACAGCACTGAACAGCATCCGTGTTATTAAAACACAAAATGCATGAAGAACAGAATAAACAAGTCTACCCCCAAGATGTTTCCATACGATAACATACACACACGATGCCTTGTGCTGTGTTTTTGTAGCGGATAACGGCCTGAACCCCACGTGGCCACGGAAGTCCTTCCGGTTCACCGTGTGTAACCCCATGTTTGCGTTCCTGCGCTTTGTTGTGTACGAGATCGACATGTTCAACGACCAGAACTTCCTTGCACAGGCCACCTTCCCCATCAGCTGCCTCAAAACAGGTGAGGTTCCCCCTGCCGGGCGGAGGGGTGGAGATCGTGTCGTCACGGTAATCGCAGTAGGGACGCTACATACCGCTGAAGTCAGAAGTGCACCAGATATGCGAGGTACAAGGGACAGGTGGTGCGAGGACGCATGGAGCAGAGTGGGGCTTATTTTTGATGCTGAGTGGTACTCACACGCACCATGCTGTCCTGCACAGGGGACCGCAGAGCTGATCGGTGTGGGGGTGGGGGTGGGGGTGGGTGAGTGTGGGTGTGCGCGTGCAGCCCTGTTGTCTCTTAGGTGTGTTTTCACATCCACTTTTGTGTGTGTGTGTGTGTGTGTCACTCTCCCAGGCTTGAGGTCAGTCCCGCTGAAGAACAGTTACAGTGAAGATCTGGAGCTGGCGTCTCTGCTAGTGCACCTGGACATTAGCCGAGGCAGGGTGAGTGTCCCGTTCCTGAGCCCCTGGATCTCGGTGCTGCTGTTGGTAAAAATTCCAATAAATGATGCTGATTCTTTATCATGTTCGTTCACACACACGGTTGTGTTTTTTCAGTTTTCACTCACGTGCGCAGCATTTATCTGACACTTATCAAAGCGACTTACAGTTCTGACTGAACACAACTCGAGTAATTGAGGGTTAAGCGTTTTGTTCAGGGGCCCAACAGTGGCAACTTGAACTGGCAACCTTCTGATTACCAGTCCAGTACTGACACCACTGCCAGAACATAAAAAAGAGAGTGTGTGTGTGTGTGTCTGGGACACACAGCACCTGCCCCTGTACAAGAGCGACTTATATAAACTGCCCTTCTATAATTACGCTGTAAATTATATAATTCTTTCCTTTTCTCTCTCTCTCAGCATGAAAACGGGGAGCTCTCTCCGTTCCTGGGTCCGATGGCAGGAGCGGTTGGGCGGGAGCGTCTGGGAGACGCGGGCTCGGTGTCCTCCGGCTCCTCCATGTCTCCGCTGCCCTCGTCTCCGGGACAGGCAGGACACAGGGGACGTGAGGGCTCCTCTGAAGCCCGTTACCAATCCCCAGTAGAGGACTTCAGAGTATCGCAGGAGACCCTGCTGGATCACGGGGACCCCCAGAGCAGGAGGTGTGTGTGTGTGTGTGGGGGGGGACCTTTCTATACGCTGCTGTAGAACTACTGCAGAGGTCTCGAGTGTAATTTGTTGACTATGAAAATGACCTTGAAGTAATGTGCAGGTGAGAGGAGGATGATGATATTATTGACTCCGCCTACAGGGTGATGCGGAGAACCCGGGTCACTGCAGACAACCGTGTGTAGGCTCCGCCCCTCAAACGCCTACCCAGAGCTCAAGGGTCTGTCAGTGCTGATGATGTCATGGACTGCTGTGAAACCTGTTTCCATGGAAACGTCACCAGCGCTTTTGGCCTACATTTCAGGCAGAACTCCTCCCCCCCTTCTCTCTCTCCCTCTCCCCCTCTTTCTCTCTCTCTCTCTCTCTCTCTCTCTCTCTCTCTCTCTCTCTCTCTCTCTCTCTCTCTCTCTCTGTGTCTCTCTGAGAGGGGAAGCAGAGCTGGGAGTGAAACATTTGGTTTTGGAGAGCAATGAGAAACTGTTAAGCAGCCCCCCAGATGGCCAGAAGGGGGCGGTTGCGAGTGCAGGCCACGCAGCAGTCTGGAGGCCACTGGTCCAGACCTGGGAGGGGACGCTGTTGCCCACATCTGTCTGAAGCTGCTCTGCGAAGGTCCCCCTGTATGTCCCCTCTCTCTGGCATGTAGAAATATGTGGGTTTATTTATTCCAATGCTGCTGTTGTCCAGAGAACGACTACAGCTTATCTGCTCTCAAAGAGCCTCTCTTTTGTTTTGTTTTTTTGTTTTTTGAAAATTATTTAAACAGCAATTTTTAACTTTCATAATGTGACTTGTTTTATTTCCTTCTTTTAATTAACGCGTCTAACATCTAATTAATGTGTCACAAAGGGCTCACGTTGCCTTTCCCTGACCTCTGCTGTCTTCTCCCCCACCACCGAGTCTGCAACGCTGAGTAAACACGACCCAGTTTTGGTTTGTTTTTTTTGTTTTTAAGTCGGGCAGAAACGGGGGCAGCCACAGTTCATGTGTTTTGAATTCTGGGGTCCTTCAGGAAAGTACAACAGGCTCATCAAAGTCACCTTTCACCTCACTGATTTAAATGTCATTATTAATATTTGTATTATTATTATTACTACACGACCCGTTTGTTGTGGAGTTTTTTGTTTGTTCCACTTCCTAATGTGAAGGTTGTCATGTAGACCCAAGGGCTTGGCGGGGAAGAGATTCGCTTTTATGTTGACTCGACCTGTGTCCGGCTGGTCCACCCAGCCTGCGGCGTTGAAGCATTACGTTTACTGCGTTCTTTCTGTTCTGATTATGAAGACCTCGACTGTCTGAGCACATCTGCCCTCTCTCTCTCTCTCTCTCTCTCTCTCCTTAATCTGCATCACAATCCTGCAATATTTTAGACGTTATTATTTTTTAATACATTCCTGTGTTTTGTGTAGTTTTAAGTTCTTGTGCTGTACACGTGGGGTCCACTTCTCCTTTGTGTTAACTCCGTGTCTCCCAGACTGGTGTGGAGGACGAACCCTCCACTGCTGGTTTATTTTTTTTGTTTGTTTGTTTGTTTTTGTTTTTTTTAACTCAAATGAACTCAACACTTGTACCATCTCAATGCTGGGTCTGTCTGTGCTGTGTAGGTCTACAAGACTGTGCTATACTTGCTGAAATATTATTTATGTTTTGGTTTTGTTTTTTTTTTTAAACTTTTTTACAGTCCGCAGTGTCGTGTTTTTCCCTTTTATTTATCTTCGCGTTAATGAGGCCCCAGTTTCAGTTATGGAAACACTGAATGTTACAACTGACTATATTTAGCGCTGTACAGACCAAAGTCACCTGAAAGAACAATGGAGCAGAGGCGGACGAAGTTCCAGTAGTCCGCCACTAGAGGGCATAACTCCAACACGCAGGTCTTCACACAGTCAAGTACATTGCTGCTCCATACACACACATTTAAAAAAAATAATTAAAAAAATAATATATATATATATATATATATATATATATATATATATATATATATATATATATATATATATATATATATATAATTTTAGTTTAACTCCCATGCATCACTATGCTATGTGTTAGTTTAGGCGATGCTAGAATGTTCTCTGGAGTTCACCTTTGACCTGTTTTGGTTCTGAGTGCAGAAGAGTTTTGGGAACACTTGTAGGAAGGGGCAGGGTTGCAGGCCCCAGATCTCTACAGGTTTCCGTAACTGGTTATTTTTATTGCATCCAGTGTGATGTTTCTCACGCTGAGCAAGGAATGCTGGGAAAAGGGTCCAGTAATAACAGCGGGTTGACTCTCCCAGTCTCATCGCGCCGAACCTACAGCCGGGAACCGCCAACGGTTCTTTTGTGCAATATGAATTTGCGTAATCTTGCGTAATCAGAGTTCCAGACAGTCCGGTTCCAGACGTGCAGGCTTCCTCGACGTTTTAGTCACAAAGGAAGTGGGAAAGTTGTAGTCCCCGCCCACCAGTACCAACTCTTATGCCCTCTCGGCCGGCGCATGCGCTGACCCCCGACCCTTGCTGCGTACCAGTCCTACTTCTAGCATGTCTCTGTGTGTCCCGGTGTGGGGGCGCGCACACGCACGCATATTAAGGAGAAACCCCTTGTTGGACATGTATGCCTTTTTAAAACTTTGTTTCAGACATCACTGTTTGTTATCAGTGCTCTTATTTACAAACAAAGCCTTTTTCTGTAATGTGCCTATGCTATACTGGGAGGAAAGTATACATTTTCATTTTGCCTTTCATATGAAACATATTCAAACCTGAGAATTAAATAAAGTAACTATTCAACGACGATGAGCTGGCTGAAAATCTCTCAACGGAGCGCTGTGCCACCACACGTTTGTTACATTTTCATTTATTCTGCAAATATGTGTAAAAATGATACAACAGTCCTAGGAGCTTGAAACAAACAGCATCTGTTTTTGTTTTAGTACAAGATGACGATACTTTAACTGTAGAGTACAGATAAGCATCTCCCGGACCCCTGTGGCCCTCCGGGACTTATCAACAAGAAAAGAAAAGGGCTCCACAGTGAGCTGTGCAGTGTGAAAATCGTACCTCGAATCTACCAAATGTTTACCGGGAAACACACTCCCCTCTACGTCACTTCCTGTCCAGCAGTTCGAGTCGGAGGACGGCCGGCCTGGCCGAGGTCGCCGCTCGCCTCTCGAAATCTCAGCTGCTTCTCTCTTTGGAACAGAAATCCCTTTGCTTCTTGCCCTCCCAACCCCCCAAAAAACCCCCAAAACAAAGCCCAGTCTGGCTGGAGTAGTGACACAGGTGAGCGTCCCCTGCGTACCCCTGCTTCTCAGCCTGGGTAACCCCAAGGCGCTGAAGGCATGATGTGCCCGCGGCGTCCTCTGATGATACTGTCGCAATCACATCTGCCATTTACACAGAACTCGGACGCGACGCGCCCACCTGTGCTGTAGATCCCACAGGTGCCGCGACTTTCCCACCTCTCGATCACACGCAGTCCTTCAGTCACGCCCTGGAACACACACACACACACACACACACGTTATGATAGGACTCCCTCAGTCATTTTGCCCCAGTTATAAAGCGATAACGCAGGTACACAACACACATGAACCGCGCCAGACAGATCAGTAACATGCCAACACTTAAAAGTAAAGTTACAGTTGTGTATGATTAAAATGGAAACAAGTTTTGGATTTAAATGAACATTAATAAAGCATAAAAAAAAAAAAAAACTCCGTATGAGGTGAAGTCCTGTTCCTGCTGCCTCTGAGCCCACCGAACCTGAGCGCGAACTGGTTTAAACTGGTTTACCCACTCCTGACGAACCTTTTTTTCTTTACTGAGGTTATATCACCCTTGCTCACATGATTCTCCCAACTGAAAGCAAGGCAAAAGTACAAGCAGTAATAATGTAAACAGACCCTGACGAGCAGGTTTCAAAATGCTGTTTAACTTCTGTGTTCAATGTCCCATCATTTTCACACAGCATAACCCAATGACCACAACAGACGGGCCTCACCTTGCTTCTCACTGGTAGCTGCGTGTGCAGCTGTCTTCTCCGCGGTCTGATCTCCTGCAGCAACGTTGCTCTGGTTCGCCTTCACATCCGTGTCTTCCTGCTGTGCTGATTTTTGGGACGCTTTGCCCTTGGCGACCGAGGACACGGCCTTGGTCTCTGTGGCTTCCGTTTCGTCGGGCTTTCTGCTCCCTGTCGGCGGGGGCCCTTTCGCTCGTCTGGCGAACCACCTCCTGACCAGCTCCTCACCCAGGCCGCTAGCCGTGGCCAGCTCCTCCACCTGCTCCTCGGCGAGCTTGCCGTGCGCCTCCAAGTGCTCGCGGAGGGGAGCGACGTCCGCGTTCGCAAAGTCCTCCTCGTCCACCATGGACTGGTAGCTCTCGAGCCACTTCAGCTGACCGTTCTTGAGGACGTAGCGGCAGTCCCCAAACCAGCGCACCACCTCGGGGCGGGGGAGGCCGGTCCTGGCGATCAGCTCGTTGTACAGCGCGCTGCTGGGCCAGTGGGTGCGTGCGAAGGCCTGCTTCAGCAGGTGGAGCTGCTCCGGTGTCTTCTTACCTCGGTACGGTGCCTGAGACAGGAGCGGCGGAGGAACCTTCGGTGTCTCTGGGGTCGTCTGGGGTCCTTCGCCTTTTCCGTTGGACTCGGTGACTTTGAGCATTTTGAGGTTGATCTTTATTGGGTTCACCTTCGGCTCTGTTCCGGACACGTCGTCCTTGTGTTTCTCATCTTTCAGCTGCTGCTGCGTTTCCGAGGACGACGATTCCTCATCACCTCGGCTCCCCTCTGCTGTCTCCTTAAACGCGTCTTTCCTCCCGTTTTCGCTCGCTCCCTCTTCCTCGTCTAGCTGCTCCTCCTCCTCCCGCTCGGCCCTTTCCAGCTCTTCCTTTTTCTTCTCCGCGGCCACCCTCTTCCGTCGCTCGGCAAACCAGCCGTGGATCTCGCGCCGAGTCATTTTGGTCTCGGCCCGTAGCCTGTCCACCTCTTCCCCGGATGGGTCGGGGTTCTGGCCGAAGCTGGCCTCCAGGGCGCGGACCTGGTGCGGCTCCCTCTCTTTGTAACGGATCGCCGTGAAGTCCGGCGAGGGTGGCCGAGGGGGACGCCGCGTCGGCGTGGGCGGAGTCGTCTGCTGCTGCTGCTGCCGCGGAGGGCTCAGGGGCATCTGTTGGGGTGTCCGGGGCCTCTCCGATATCACGGCACTGTCTGGAAGCTCGGCGGCAGGGGCGGAAGAGAACGCACAGCTCCCGGCGGAACTGCCGGTGGTCTGACCGCCGGTGCTCGACCTTGCGCCCTTGAGGTTGCGGAAATGGTATCGGCGGTCGCTGAACCACTTCCTCACCTCCCGCACGGTCAGGCCGGTGAGGCTCGTGAGCCGGTCCACCTCCTCTTGATTGGGGAACTGGCTGACGAGGAAACTCTCCTTTAAGGCGGACAGCTGCTCTTGGGACTTTTTGGCCTTGTAAAAGCTGGGGTCCAGGAAGCTGGTGGTGGGGAGGGTGCGCGAGTTGGCAGAGGCTGGCGACGGGCTGTCCGCCTTGCTGGGGATGCAGCCAATGGTTGCCAGGGCGCCGGCTGGGCTAGTGATGACCGTACCGCCGGGACTGGCGTTACCGCCGCGCTTGGTGTCGTCACCGGTACCTTTAGCGTCGGTGCCGCCGTCTGTGCTACACTTTGAAATGTTGCTTTTAAGGTTAGTGCTGTTTTTGTTGCCATTTACTGCTTTGATGATGTTGTTGTTGTTGCTAGGCACGCTGACTTTACTATTGCTGTTGCCGCTGACGCTGATCACACTCGCGGGGGTGCTGACGCTACTGATGACGCTGCTCGTGCTGCTGCTGCTAGCGCCGTTGCTAACGGCGAAGTTGGCGCTGTTGCTGCTCCCGACGGCACCCACCACCACGCCGAGCCCCTTATCGGCCATCAGGGCGGCGGCAGGCTTCGCCTGCATCGGGGGCTTGGCGGCGGCCTGGGGCTTGGGCGTCAGAGCCAGGGCCACGGGGGTGCTGCCCACCTGAATCCCGTTAGCCATCATGGGCTGGGTGACTATCACCCCTCCTTGGCCAACCAGGCTTCCCTGCAAAATGTGAGGGATGCCGGGGGTCCCCAGCGAGGCCGGCAGGACGGCGATGGTCTGCTGGGCGGTGCCGTGGTGCGGCTGGCGCTGCTGTGCGCCAGCAGGGGGCGCCGTCTGTATGATGGTGTTGAACATCTTCCGGCGGGCGTCCTCTATCTCCTCCGGGGACCAGCTGATTCCTTGCTTAAGCCTCTGCGCTGTAAACCAGATTTTTATTTGCTCCTCTGGGTACTTGGTGACCACGGTCAGGTAGCACAGCTCTGCCTTGGTGGGGTAGGGGAACTTGCTGAAGGAGGTCTTCAGGAAGCTGCTGCTGTCCATGGACGCGTTGTAAGTGGGAATGCTGCTGAGCGGAATCATCACCTTTGGCAGATTCTTGGAGCCTGACGAGGACGAGGACAGCGTGAGGGACGATGACTGCTGGTTGAGACTCCTGTTCTGAACCACGGAGACCACCTGCGTGATGGCCGTCTTCAGCATGGGCAAAGCCCCAGAGCCGTTGACGATCTGGATGGCGGAAGGTAGGCTGACTTTGCTTGCCGCTCCGTTGTGAACAATCGTGGGGACGTGAGTGACCGTCACTGGCGGAGAGTCTATCGACTCCGCCTGCTTGGCAGCCTCGTCCGTGGCAGCGTGGGAAACTACGATCCTCTTGGGTTCCGACTTACCTTTCAGCATTTTCATGATTGGCGTTTTTGTAATGGAGATCTCCGAATCTTTGGCGCTGGTGCTTTCACCAGGGCCCACGACCAGGTTCTGCTCCACCGTGACCTTCCGGTCTTTCTTCTTTAGCTGGAGCGTGGTGGTCAGCGTGCTCGGGTGCACGCGAGCGTTGTGCAAGGCCAGGCCTTCGAACTTGGCCGCGCTCACCCCGCAGTCTGCGCAGAAGAAGGATGGATCCGAGCGGAACTCCGGGTGCCCGCTGTAGACGTGGTCCAGGAAGAGGTTCAGGTCCTGGGTCTCAAAACGGCAGGGCCTGCAGACGTAGGTGCCGGTGTCTTTGTTCACGTCGCCTGTGTCCTGTCCGGAGGACTCTCCCAGACCGTGGAAGCCCTTTCCGACGCCCTCGTCCTTGGAGAAGCTGCAGTCTCTGGACGAGGGCGAGTCGCAGCCCTGCTCGACGTCCTCGTGCAGGTGCAGCGTCTTCACGGGGATCATGCATGGGACTGTGGACTTCCGCTTGCTAGCCATGGCTCTTGATAAGGTAACTCCACTGAAATTCCTTTACCTGACTTGGACTCCACCCTTATAGTCTGTCTGTGGACAGGAAGTTGGCGTGGAACATGACGGTCAGTCCACGATGACTATTTGTCCTCTTTTTTGTTTTGTTTTTTGAACGGGTTGTGTTTAAGGCATCACAAAATCTGCAAGTGAAGAAAAAAGGTTTGTTAGCAGTTGCGTGACAAGACGATGTCCCAGTTTGCATTGATTCTGAGCTAAAAACACTGATGTAACTGAATCACTGACGAAACAGAACTAGCTGCAAATAAAGTGATGAGACCGAGTGGATCACTGGGTTCTGCTGACGTGATGCAAACAGCAGACCTGCGCTGAGGCGGAGTGGCACCTCTCACGTCTCCAGCGCCAGGTTTCCAAGGAGCCGTTTACCAAGTGCTCGCAACCTGCCAAATGTCTGAAGGAACAGCGGCCCCGAGACAGAACCGCTTCTCGGCCAGGATTCAAACCCTACGAGCTGGGAGAAGACGCCTGTAGCGTGTAGAGAAAACGCGGACAGCCGGTTACGGAAGACACCTCACTACGTCCTATTTTTTTCCCCTGGCACTAGAGAAGATGCTGATTGGTCCACTGCTCAGAGAGTTTGATGGTCACAGACCCTTCCCCCCCCCCATCGCTGCTGACCTTGGACGGACTCGCCTGACGCGCGTCGTCTTCCCGTAAAAAGGATGAACACACGCACACTTCATGACCAGAGTTCAAACTGCACTCGCACTTCTACCTTTTAAAAAAGCTGAAAGTCCCGCTGTACTGCTCTGTCTCAGACCTCAGGGCAGTCTAGGCCTGCCAAAGCCAATAATGACCTGTACACAGGTCACAGTTCCCTGCCAGTGACCTGAACGACCTGTATGTAGGTCATGGCTCTCTGTTTAAGGCTGAAATGATTCTGAATTTCAAACACTCATTCACCGTGATTTTAGCCAAATGAGCGTAAAGCCGTGTCTCCAGCCTCTCTTCCCAAATGAACGCCTGCAGTCCTGAGTGTGTTGATGGAGAAAAGGGAGAAAGATTCCTTCTGCTAAGGGGCTACTCGTTTACGGATCTGTTCAGAGATGACCGGCTGATGCCACTAGGGTGACCTCCGCGCTGGGGGGCTGGTGGTAAAGACGTCACAATTAAGCACCGACGCACCACATCACACACGCTGCCAGACGGACCTGGGTGACGTCTCTGCAAGCAGCAACCAGCTCCACACCCCAGCCACGCTTCCGGAAAACCTTGATGGCCATTCCTCCTCCGTTCCTCACCAACTACTACAGATTCCCTCTGATCTCTTTAAGTAGTGTTTATAACCCCCCAAAAAAGATCCAGCACTGTGGAAGGAAGACGAAGACCCCCCTCCCTCCCTCCCTCCCTCCCTCCAGCACCCAGACGGACGTGACCTTTTTCTGGGCCGAGCTGCTAGCGTGCCGCTCGGTTCTGCATGACGGGGCAAGCTTCTGCCAAGAGTGCAGGGTCACATGACCGACACAAAGGGTTTGTGGAGTGGGCAGAGCCCACCATTCGTCACGTGGTCCGGGCCCGGGGGGGGGGTGGTGAGGAATGGGGGCTGGGCCGCCGTGAACGAGGGAACGAGCGCGTGTGCGTGTTTGTGCGCACGAGCGCGAATGTGTCGGGGGGGGGGGCGCTTGTGAACAAGTAGTAGAAGCAGAGAGGTGTTTTTGCAAGGAATTTTCTGCCCTGTTACCCCACCACACCCACTCCCCCTCCCCCCATCTAACAATCACATGGTCCCACCCTCCCCCACTGCCTCTCTGCCTCCCTCCCTCCCTCCCTCCCTCCCCCCGCACTCTCTTCCTCTCCTCTGGCACACTCTGAAGCTTCTGGAATGTTCCACCATGTCCTGTTCAGTCAGCAGCCAACCTGAGTCCCTGCGTGCTCGTCGGCTGGGCCCCGGGGGAAGGCAGCAGCCGCTCGGCTCCCAGGTACGAACGGCCCTCGCGCGCCGCCGGGACGCCTTCCAGCTCCCGTAACCGGACGCCCCGCATCTCGCATTCCGAGTCACCGCCGACGCGCCGCACGTCCTTCGTGAAACTCGCGTCTGTCCCCGGCTCGAAACAGCCCGCTGCGTGTTCTGCCCCAGTCTGTCTGAGTCACTGGCGAATTCTCCTCTGACTCATGAGGTTTCCAGAAAGACACGCAAGTCCAGCAGAACGCCAGCGGCGGAGACATCGTCGAGCCCGCCGACGCTGGTTAAGGGCGAGAAAAGACTAAACAAACTGCACGTAGGGTTCTGGACGGGGACAAACGCGGAGGCGTAAGGCCTGTTTAGGGAGATTCTCCACGATGTAGTCGTGTGGTGTGTCTCCCCTCGCCGTGCGGGCTCAACCCTTCACGGTACTGGGCTACGCTTGCCGTGCTGGGTTACACCCCCCCCCACCCTCGCCGTGCTCGGTTACACCCCCCCCCACGTCTGTCTATTTTAGGGTCACAGCACAATCGGGGCAGACCCCTCAAAATAGTGCGTGTGCACGTTCATTCTCCACGCTTGAAAACTCCCTCCAGATGGACAGGGTCTGGGGTGGCCACTTTCTCTGTCCGTTTCTCTCTCACACACACACACACACGCACGCGCGTCTGATTGTAGCACCCCTCCCCCACTCTGCCTCCCTTCAACAAGTTCGGCCCAGTCTGCCGGGAGACAGGTCGGCTACACCACTGGTGTGTTACTATCCCCATGGCAACCGGCCACCCTCAACCCCCCAGGCGCGCGCGCGCGTGCACACACACACACACACACACACACACACACACACACCCACACCCCCTTCAGTTCCTGGCTTTCACTGGCTTGGTTTTTCCGCAAGTGCTTGCGAGTGGAGATCTCGCCCTGCTTTAGTTTCCGAGCTCAGCGTCCACGTCTGAGGCTCCTAGGTGTGGGCGTCCCGCCCAGCCGCGTCGAGTCCGATGCGCACACGGACCTGCTCGCAACCTGGGCACGCGCGTGTTTGTCTCTGGGCGTACAGGTCCAACTAAAAGTGTGTATTTCCTTACTTCTATAAACACCTCGGGGCCGTTACCGTAGGAGACGAACAGCCCGGTTCCGGGGCTTGAGGAGGCTGTGCCGCGGTGTGACGGTTACGCGTGCGAGTCGAGCTGGCCGAGCGTTAGGTTCCAGATTAACTTCAGACCGCGGTTTGGCTTTTGGAAGGCGCGCGATGGGGCTACCGGTCAGCTGGGACCAGCACGTAAGGTGTTAAAGATCCGCTAGAAAGTAGAGGAGAGGAAAGATGGTGGAACTGCACGGACGCCGCTGTCCCACCTAAAATGGCCGACATCACCGTGTCTTACCCAGCGCCGGCTCCCACTGACCAGAAAAGAAACCGCCAGCGCACACACACACACAGACACGCCAGCCCAGGCTCGACCCGCGCACACACACACACACACACACGCCAGCCCAGGCTCGACCCGCGCACACACACAGACACGCCAGCCCAGGCTCGACCCGCGCACACACACACACACACACACACACACACACACCAGCCCAGGCTCGTCCCGCGCTCACGGCCTGCTCTCTGGGCCTCAGTCGGGGACCGTTCGGAGATTTGCGACCATTCTCTCTGGACTGTGGAATAAAAAGTGTCACACAAAAAACTACACAACACAAACATACAAAAGCAGTGATGGTCTAAGAGTTGCATTCTTCACATTTATTGTGATGGTTCGTTAAATTGACTGATTTCACATTTTTATAAGTCATACTTCGTGTCACACGGAACAGTTTAAAAACAAATCAGTTTCTCAGCAGACAACTTTGGGGCAATAAACACACACACCTCAAATGTCATAAGGCCCCAGGCTGCCAGTCACTGGTGAGGTGAGCGATCCCTCACAACATTAAACATCCAGCCCATGCGCTGGAGTTTTAATGCAGAACGCTTCATTAACGCGCCGGTCCTGCCCAGCAGGGACACCAAGTCCAGCAGCCCTACATACACACACACTTTCAGATAGACTAACTTTTTTTTTAAACTCACAGATGCAGCACTTAATGGCATATTAGGAAAAAATGAAGCAAACCTCACGGGGCCGCTCCCCAACGGTGATGTTTAACTTCACGTTTACCGTAACACACACCACATGCACAAGTCTGGCCCTTCACGTCACTGCGCTTGGCTGGGAACGTTATGACTGATCACCGAAGATGCGTTTATTCTAGGGACGCAAGACCGGCAGTCTCGTTTTGTTATCAACTAACGCAAACTTCACTCGCTCTTTTACGGACGTAAACACTTCCATCATCCGCAGCCTCGTGCACTGGGCTCGTAGACCCAGACTCCCGAAGTAACTCGAGCGGTTTTTTTTTTCTTCTTCCAAGCAACAGTGAGCGCTCTTCACCTCCCGCTCCGCGCAGGAGCCGTGAAAACACGCCACGGCCACTGCGCGGAATATGTGCTCCCGGTGCACGCGCAAAAAGCAGCGCTACACCGAGAGCACGGGCCCGTCCGTTCAGCGAAACGCCGACGCAACTTTCGACGTCGCGAAAGTGTTGCTGGCGCGGAACGCCCCGGCCGAACAGTCCCGCAGCGACCCGGCACGAGAAGCCAGACCAGACCCCAAAAACTAGACTCGCGCCCCCCCACCTACTGTCGCCATTTTGCACAGGACGCTGCGTGCAGCCGTACAAACCGCCGCCGCCTGCCGCATCAGCGGCATCGCACGCTCGCAGGCGCAACTTTGCGCCACAACCGCGCGGACACGTCGTGTCGGATGCTGGCCCAAACACTTAAACGCAACTTACCGCGCACTCGATCCGGGGCGCGCGTCACAAACACGCCAGAGAGACGGTCCGCTCCGCGACACAGCACACGCCCAGAAACCACGCGAGCCCGGGGCGGCGGGGAGCTGAGCGCGCCGCGGCTGCGAGATGCGACAAAAAGGGGGCCCTCGCGCTCCTGTTTATTCGGACCGATCTCGGTTGAAAGAGAGGGGAAAAGAAACCACGACGCACGTACCCGGGGGAAGGGCACGTGACCGGAGCGTCACTGCCTACCGAAGCCCTGATCAACGCGAGCTCGTGAAGCGGCTCCGGAGGGGTACGTTAGCGCGAGGCACGTTTGGAGCGTAGCACGGAGCCTTCGGTCTGCACCCTAAAACCAAGGAGGCGTCGTTAGTGGGGGTGTGCAGGCCGCGCGGGGCTCTCGCGGGGCTCTCGCGCAGGCACGGGCAGGCGTGCGTCACGTAAAAGCACCGTGCTTCTAATTGATAACGTAGGGCGCGCGAGTTTGTGTGTTTGTATGTCATTTTAGCGGTTGTGTGTCCCGAAGACATTAATTCACATGACATAGATTTTGTGTCGCAGAAACACACGTGTAATCTGTGTAAGATACAACACAGAAATAAAGGCTGACTGTGTTAGTAATCCCAGCTCTACATGAAAGGCCCCCCCGTTATCGCGGAGACCGTGTGGAAAGGTGGGCTACCACGGTGGTCTTAGCAGCATGAGCCAAAAGGGACATTTGGACGTTTAGGTCAAAAATAATATAATTTAAGGATAGTAGAGCATCACTGATGCTCAGACATAGTGACACCATTCATTCATCCATTTGTGTTGCTCACTATCCGTTGTAAATATAGCTGTTATTGATTTTAGCAGATGGTCATTTAAAAATGCAAAAATGAACTATAAATGAACTGGTTCGTCTAGCAGTCTGTCCTCTGCGGGTAGGCCTGCTACTGTGGTATGGAGATTTATTATGTGAGCTGCTACAGACCCACACACAAGAAAAGAAGAAAACACGTTAACAGTCCAGCATAACGACAGCACACTGAACTCATGTTAGCCGGCTGAGCACACAGGAACGTCCACCACTATGTGTGTAGTGTTTCAGGCTGCTAGAATTGTGGATTATGCTGAAACACTGTTTTAAAATATGCAGTGTTTGTTTGTTTTTGTGCGACGGAAACGTTCCCTCACTCACACACGAATCAGCGTCATGCTGCAGCACTCACTGGCGACCTGCAGAGGGCGCGCTCGTCCTCTCAGCGCTAACACGCAAGCGCCTGATTGGCGGAGAGTGCAGACGTCGCACTCGCTGATTGGACGCTACGGCAGGGTCGAGACCCCTGCGCACATGCGCAGTCGGCGGACCGCTAGCGGCGTCGCTGTTAGGTGTCAGCAGTGTCTCGTGCTGGCTCGGTAGTTCACGGTCCGCTGAGGGACGTTAACGTTACGTGACGCCGTTATTAACGGGGAGACGCGTTTGTTAACGGAGGATTCGTACGTGTGGAGGATGACTAACGGCTCTAAGAGGAAAGAAGACGCGCACGAAGCCAACGGGGGTGCGAGACCGTCCGCGTGGAGCAAGGCGCTCAGCGGAAAATCCGTGTGGCACGAGAAGGTTAGTGGCTGGCTCTCCGGTTAGCGCGAGAGGGTCCGTAGGATAGCCGTGTCTCCGGTTAGCGCGAGAGGGTCCGTAGGTTAGCCGGGTCTCCGGTTAGCGCGAGAGGGTCCGCAGGTTAGCCGGGTCTCCGGTTAGCGCGAGAGGGTCCGCAGGTTAGCCGGGTCTCCGGTTAGCGCGAGAGGGTCCGCAGGTTAGCCGGGTCTCCGGTTAGCGCGAGAGGGTCCGCAGGTTAGCCGGGTCTCCGGTTAGCGCGAGAGGGTCCGCAGGTTAGCCGGGTCTCCGGTTAGCGCGAGAGGGTCCGCAGGTTAGCCGGGTCTCCGGTTAGCGCGAGAGGGTCCGCAGGTTAGCCGGGTCTCCGGTTAGCGCGAGAGGGTCCGCAGGTTAGCCGGGTCTCCGGTTAGCGCGAGAGGGTCCGCAGGTTAGCCGGGTCTCCGGTTAGCGCGAGAGGGTCCGCAGGTTAGCCGTGTCTCCGGTTAGCGCGAGAGCGTCCGCAGGTTAGCCGTGTCTCCGGTTAGCGCCAGAGGGTCCGCAGGTTAGCCGTGTCTCCGGTTAGCGCCAGAGGGTCCGCAGGTTAGCCGGGTCTCCGGTTAGCGCCAGAGGGTCCGCAGGTTAGCCGTGTCTCCGGTTAGCGCGAGAGGGTCCGCAGGTTAGCCGTGTCTCCGGTTAGCGCGAGAGGGTCCGCAGGTTAGCCGTGTCTCCGGTTAGCGCGAGAGGGTCCGCAGGTTAGCCGGGTCTCCGGTAGCACACCAACACTGCTGCGATAGTCCCTTAAGAGAGCTTCATAGGATCCATTGCGACGTTCAGTCGTTATTTTTGGTCTCAAACTCTGTGTGTCACGGCACCTCGCTGGCTGGGTTAGTTAATATGGGTTATTTGAGGTAATCTGGGTCAACTGAGTTATTTGAGGTAATCTGGGTCATCTGTGTTGTCTAATTTTGTACCACTGGCTCGGTAATGTTACCTGCCAATGCGTTCAAGTGAAGTTGCGAGATCCTGACGGATTTAAACTGGGAATCTCCCGTAAATGTTATCACAGGAGTGCTTCGTTTTAGACCTGCTAACTAACTGATTAGTTAATTGGTTCAGCTGTGCTCTCCTGATTTGTTTATCCCTAGATCTCCTTTACCGAGCTAGCGATGGCTACCAGTCCTGCTTCGGATCATGTAGCTGACCTACCTGACATAGCTGACCTAGTTAATCTAACCTATCTGATCTACCTGACCTGACCTACAGTGCATCCGGAAAGTATTCACAGCGCTTCACTTTTTCCACATGTTATGTTACAGTCTCAAAATTCTACACACAATACCCCACACAATAATGACAAAGTGAAAAAAGTTTGTTTGGAATTTTTGAAAGTTTATTAAAAATACCCCCCCCAAAGAATTACATTTACTTAAGTATTCACAGCCTTTGCTCAATACTTTGTTGACGCACCTTTGGCAGCAATTACAGTCGCAAGTCTTTCTGATTATGATGCTACAAGCTTGGCACACCTATTTTTGGGCAGGTTCTCCCATTCTTCTTTGCAGAACCTCTCAAGCTCCATCAGGTTGGATGGGGAGCGTTGGGGCACAGCCATTTTCAGATCTCTCCAGAGATGTTCAATCGGGTTCAAGTCTGGGCTCTGGCTGGGCCACTAAAGAACATTCACGTAGTGGTCCCGAACTGTGTGCTTAGGGTCGTTGTCCTGTTGGAAGATGAACCTTCGCTCCAGTCTGATGTCCAGAGCACTCTGGAGCAGGTTTTCTTCAAGGATGTCTCTGTAGATTGCTGCATTCACCTTTCCCTCGACCCTGACTAGTCTCCCAGTTCCTGCTGCTGAAAAACAACCCCACAGCATGATGCTGCCACCAGCATGCTTCACTGTATTGGCCAGGTGACGAGTGGTGCCTGGTTTCCTCCAGACATGACGCTTGGCAGTCAGGCCAAAGAGTTCAATGTTTGTTTCATCAGACCAGGGAATTTTGTTTCTCATGGTCTGAGAGTCCTTCAGGTGCCTTTTGACAAACTCCAAGCTGGCTCTCATGCCTTTTACTGAGGAGTGGCTTCTGTCTGGCCACTCTACCATACAGGCCTGATTGGTGGAGTGCTGCAGAAATGGTTGTCTTTCTGGAAGGTTCTCCTCTCTCCACAGAGCAATGCTGAAGCTCTGTCAGAGTGACCCTTGTGTTTTGTTCACCTCCCTGACTAAGGCCCCTCTACCCCAATCACTCAGATTGGCCGGGCGGCCAGCTCTAGGAAGAGTCCTGGTGGTTCCAAACGTCTTCCATTTATGGATGATGGAGGCCACTGTGCTCACTGGGATCTTCAATGCTGCAGAAGTTTTTCTGTACCCTTCCCCTGATCTGTGCCGCGATACAATCCTGTCTCGGAGGTCTACAGACAATTCCTTGGATGACTTGGTTTGTGTGCTGACATGTACTGTCAACTATGGGACCTTATACAGACAGGTGCGTGCCTTTCCAAATCGTGTCCAATCAACTGGATTTATCACAGGTGGACTCCAGTCAAGTTGTCGATACAACTGAAGGATGATCAGTGGAAACAGGATGCACCTCAAGTGTCATGGCAAAGGCCGTGAATGCTTATGTACATGTGATTTATTTTTTTTAATTTTTAATCAATTTGCAACAATTCCAAACAAACCTTTTTCACTTTGTCATTGTAGGGTATTGTGTTTTTGAGGGGAAAAATGAATTTAATCCATTTTGGAATAAGGCTGTAACAGCGCTGTGAATACTTTCCAGATGCACTGTAGCTGACCTAGCCTAGCTGACCTAGCTAAACTGCCAATATTAGTCCATGAAATCTGACGTGCTGTCAGGTCTGCTATAACCTAAGTTGGAGTAAACGGGTGTGTGCGTGCTCTGTGTGGAGAGTGTCGTTTCACAGTAAGTCTTGGGAAAACATTTAGTAACTGAAGCTAATTTACTTTAAGTTCAAACTGCTGTTTAAAAAATTATGCCATTTATCTTGTGAACTGAAGTTTTAATCAGGACTGTCGTTTTCCCCAATGCCTTCACGTTGCCCGTGTTAACTGCGATGAATGACGTTCTCTTTGCAGGATGAGTTTTTAGACGTTGTCTACTGGTTCCGACAAATCATCGCTGTTGTTCTCGGAGTCATATGGGGCGTTGCGCCGCTGAAGGGATTCCTTGGCATTGCCATGTGGGTATCCGTCCTGAAAATAACCGTCATACTGTTGTGATGACCGCTGTAATTAATAAAAATGCACACCAATAATCTGGAAAGTCTGGCGTTCATGGCCCGCGAAGATTTTTTTCTGATTCATCAGGTGACTCGTTTGTATTTCAGCCATTTGCAATCGGTATTGAAAGGGGCAGTATCATGATGACCATTAACAATTGATATGCCGCCCAGAAACAAAGTGAGCGCTGGGGTTTGACTGTTTTTGTGTGTCTTGCAGATTCTGCATCATCAACGCGGGCGTGCTGTATGTTTACTTCAGCAGTTTCCAACAGGTGGATGAGGAGGAATATGGGGGCATGTGGGAGCTCACCAAAGAAGGCTTCATGACCTCCTTCGCGTTATTCCTGGTAACCGTGTATCTTCTCTGTTAATGGCTGACGGCCGTGAGGATTTTGCTCTGCCAGGGTGTCAGTAGCTTGGCAGTTTAACGGAGCATTTTGGTGCTTACCGTAATGGTCATATTTTTAAAAATGTCACAAAATGTATACAAATGTCTTCGTATTTAATGGCAACCTTTGTTTGCTGGGTTGTTTGACTTCATCCATGAAAAGAGAGTTTTTCCTGAGATGTTCTGCAGCCTTAAAGGGATAACAGAACTGTTAGTGTACCGAAAACAAACAAAAGGGGTTGAAACCGTATCAAAACGTGCAAATGCACAATCGCTCCTTTCTTCTGAGGGTCTGTGAGATGCTACCGCTGGTTTTCTGAGTCAAACTCAGTGTCTTGTAGTGGTTGTCGATTAATTGCAGAATTCTTTTTGCAGACACGTGCAATTTTTTAGTTCTGAAATAAAGCTCCAAAAATTGAATCAGCCCTTGACCAAGTTTTGAGTTAACCGTTTTTGCTAGATTGCTTACAACAGCACTGTAGTCAAACTCCATACGTCATCTCCGTCGTGCATGTGGTGATATGACTGTCATTTGTCTTAGTGGACACACTTATTTGGTTCTGTTTAATAAGAACTGGAATGTATGTTGGTTGATTTGACACTGATTCACAATGTTTGTTTATTTTTTGTGGTTTCAGATAATATGTAATAAACTGTGTGCATTTTGGGTGATAAATTCATGTTGCATAATATATGCATTTGTCATATAAGTGGAAGTATACTGTAGAGTTATGTGATTAATCTATTTTCAACTATATTTAGAGACATTTTCTTTAGTAGCTTATTCAGTTTTTCGTAACACTTTTCTATATTGTTTCTTGTATGACTTTCTCTCAGCATGTCACACTGCTGCTATGACTGGTGTGTTTCAGGTGGTGTGGATCATATTCTACACAGCGCTACACTATGACTGAGAGCCTGAAGAGAATCCGTTCAGAAGCACGATGAACGTTTCATTTAAAATGGGAGGCTGGAATCGGCAGCGTCTCTAGGTTACCAGCGACATGTCAGGACCTTGGGGCTGAAGTGCGTTATGGGTAAACCGACAGACTTCTGATCCATGGGTCATGAGTATTAAGCTAAAACAATCCACTGCACTGCCAGGTTTCATGAGTCAATGTTTTTACTTCTGCATTTTTTCCCTTGAAATTAACTTACATTTTGTTTCTTATTTCACTCCTAAATCAAATACTTACCTGATGTTCTGGTGTAATTAAGGCATGTGTAAATTCTGTATAGTTTCCGTTTTATCACAGCTGCAGTGAAATGATTTTGTATTTTGTCCTTCCTCCAATGTGATTGTACTTCTCAGTATTTTATAGCGTATTATCAGAAGTGCGCATCTCCTCGGCAGTGTGTAGTACTCCACCTGGTACACGGGCGGAGGAGACGCTGTATGTTCTGGTTGGGTTTTTCTGAGGAGTCCAATTAAAATGCGGGCTTTGCCAGCCCTGGCTTTTCCAACAGACGTGGCATTGGTTTTTGACCCGGAGCGAGTGGCATTTGGCATCGAGAGGTTTTTATGTGGGAGCTTCACCACGCAGGGAGACGTGGGGCCGGTCTCGGCGATTACAGACTTAAATCATTCAACAATCGTGAATAAACTCGTTCACTTGTTCTCTAGTTAAAGCCTTGATTTCTTTTTTAACATATGAAGTCAAATTCCTCCTCCTGCCTCTGGCTGTCATGCTGACTGCATCAGGAAGGCATCCCTGCTCTGGTGTGTCCATAATGCTTTATACACCCTGATATTTCTAGACCTGTGATGCTGCAGTCTTATTAATCAACAGAGGGAGACGTCATTCTGATCAGCTGCACGTTTGGTGATCTTTTGTACCTTTATTACACACCTGTGACAAGTGTTGTACAGCTAAGACTGCAGGCTTTGGTTTACTGGACCTCCATGAGGTGGCAGACGCAGTCGCTGTCGTGTACGCACCCCAGCGTGGGCGGAACTGTGCGCAATAAAAGCAACCTAAACGCTCCCGAGTCTTCTCTTCTTCAGCCGGACGCCTGCGGTCTTCATGCTTCACGCTGCGGCTCTGAGCACCGCGCGAGTTCATTTCCGGTCCGCGCGCGCGCTGTCGCCCCCTCGCGCACAGAGTGACGCGCCCGCTAAAGTTTCGCCAAGTCAAGATGACGTAGTTGCACAAGATGGCGGCGCCCCGCTCCACGATGAAATTTTGGAAACCCGGTAAGACGCGAGACTTTCCGCTGCTCGTAGCGCACGTTCGCCTTCACGTAAAGTCCAAGCGTGTGTGGGAACAGTCAGCACGCGGTACCATGAACCGGAGCGACGCGCTTGACGTTCTCGCCTACCGCAGTGCTCCTTGATCCCGACCCGCGCGGACAGAGCCGGTCCGATGACCGTGCGTACGGGCCCCGTAATTGACCCCGTCACGCCGTCCTCGGCACCGGTGTGCTCGTAGGCGCTGCGTCCGTGCCGTGTCGCCTAACGCGCGTGCGTTCCGTGTGGACGCGGTTTGATTTGCACCGCAGGGTCCGAGGCGCCCGGGGTGTCCGAGGAGCGCGAGCTGCCCACGGAGACCGCGGCGAGCGCCGTCGTGCACAACCCCCACGCGGCGCTGTCGGTAGAGAAGCAGCGGCAGAAGCTGCCCGTGTTTAAGGTACCGCCGGCCACGCGCAGTCCTTCCACGGGTGCGCTGCTCGCGCAGGGCCACTTTGACCGCGTTGCCTCTTCTGCACACAGCACAGAAACAACATCCTGTACCTCGTGGAAAGCTATCAAACCGTCGTGATTGTCGGGGAGACCGGATGTGGGAAGAGCACTCAGATTCCCCAGGTACGTCCCGGACTGACACACCTTTAGAGCTCTACGTTAGACTGTGAGTGAGTGAGTGTGTGTGTGTGTGTGTGATTAAGATCATAACCGTGTCTGTTCTAGCTGCCTTATAATCTCAGTAAAGCCTCCCTGGTTTGTCTGATGGCATAACGGAAGTGTTCAAAGTTCTGTTGGCCTGTAATGGAGCACTTTCGGATTGAAGTAGCACCTCTAAGTTTTCTCTCTCTCTCTCTCTCTCTCTCTCTCTCTCTCTCTCTCTCTCTCTCTCTCTCTCTCTCTCTGTGTGTGGTAGTATCTGCTGGAGGCAGGCTGGGCTGCGGAGGGGAAGGTGATCGGTGTGACTCAGCCTCGGCGTGTGGCAGCTACCTCAGTACGGACCCTTCAGTGTCGTGCTCATCATCATTTATGCTGTGTGTGTGTGTGTGGATTGATGGTCGGGGCTGTAGACCTGCTAGTTTTGTCCTCTACCTCTGAGCTTGTGTGTGTGTGTGTGTGTGTGTGTGTGTGCCAGGTGGCTAACCGGGTAGCAGAGGAGCGAGGTGCTCATCTTGGACATGAGGTGGGCTACAGCATCCGCTTTGACGACTGTTCAGATCCTCATGCCACTCGCATAAAGGTATGAAGACCTGATGCTCCGGAATGGAGGGTGTGTGTGTATGAGATCGTTATGACCTCTCGTTGTGACCTCTGTGATCTTTGCCCTCTGCTCCAGTTCCTCACGGACGGGATGTTGGCGCGGGAGATGATGGCAGACCCTCTGCTGCAGGCGTACAGGTGGGCGCTCGCTCCAGGTGCGTAAACCCTGGCGTGGTGTTGCGTGGCTCCTGAGCCCTGTGACGCTCTGCTGTGTCTCCGCCCCACAGTGTGCTGATGCTGGACGAAGCCCATGAGCGAACTCTCCACACTGACATCGCCATCGGACTGCTCAAGAAGGTTCCTCCGCCACCGACGTCTGACGTAGCAGTGTTTATCTGCTCATTTGTGGCCTCCGTCTCTAACCGCGAACTCCACATCTCCGTTTTATCTGTTTTGAATTTCCTTCTCTCTCTCTTACGCACAGATTCAAAGGAAGAGGAGAGATCTGAGGGTGATTGTAGCATCTGCTACGCTGGATGCCAAGGTTACTCCGAGCTTCAGTATGGGGTGGGGGTGGAGATGAGGGGTTGTCAGGGGAGCCACGTGCGAGGAGGTGGGGTCTTTAGCGTGTGCTCCAGTGTGCATCCCCACCTTTACGGAACACGCCGCTCTGGGAAAATTGCGTCCGTTCACAACGACACCAGTAGCTTGGCCTTCCCACTCGAGAAGCGTTTACATTTCTGTTGTATTTGAGAGGAAGTTTGTTAAATCCGAGTCTTTTGTTTGTGGTACTGAAAGTGTTTTCATAGATTGTGGTATTTAGTTTTTTGTTTCTTTTTTCCCCCTCATAGAAATTTCAAAACTTTTTCAATCTGAATGAAAGTGGAGACCCAAACAAGGACACATGTGGTATCGTGAGTGTGGAGGGCCGTACGTTCCCGGTGGACATCTTCTACACGCTCAGGTGTGTCCCCTTCACCTACCCCTGGTTTAGAGGTTCAGGACTCGTGCAGACTTTACCTGACGATGCATTTTTCTTGTATATATGTTTGGATGAACAGTGTAGTTCAGAGTTTAGAGGTTATTCATCAGGACTCACGGGGGCCGGCGGCTCTGGGGGTTTGGCCTTTCCTCATGTGACCCTGGGCTGACGGGTCTTTGTGTTTGTTTCCGTAGCCCTGTCCCGGACTATGTGAAGGCTACCGTGGAAACTGTCCTGAAGATTCACGAAACCGAAGACGATGGAGATGTTCTGGCATTTCTTACTGGACAGGTGTGTGTGTGTGTGTGTGTGTGTGTGTGTGAGTGAAAGAGACAGAGTGTGGGTGTGTGTCTGCGTGCGCATGCTGATGTGTGTGTGTGTGTGTGTGTGTGTGCGCGCGCGCCCACAGGAGGAGGTAGAGACCGTGGTGTGTATGCTGCAGGAACAGGCCCGCACTCTGTCACGCCACGGCCTTAAGAAGCACCTGCGTGTGCTGCCCATGTATGCAGGCCTACCCTACAGTGAGCAGATGAGAGTCTTTGAAAGGGTTCCTCCTACTGTACGAAAGGTGAAACAGCATTACCTCACCAAGCCAAGATGGGTTCTCTCTGTCCCATATCTCTAGTTTAATGTAATTATTCTGTTTATTTATGCTTCTATATGGCATTTTGTTATGTTTTGTCCTTCATGGTCGTGTGTTTAGTGTGAATACTTTATCAACATTTCTTATATAAGAATTAAGGTTGTGATAATCCCCCTTAGAAGTACTGATGAATTACGTAATTAGTAATTAATTTATCTATTTTAATGTGTAGTGATACTCTTTTTTATTAACCTTTACTGAACGAGTAATGTGGAGATTACGTTAGGATTGTGTTAGGATTGTGTTAGGATTATGTTGTAAATACTTTGTGTTAAATTGTAGTCATTACTTGGGCTTATATACACTCAGAATGTCCCACAATCAGGTTCAACTGTATAAAACAGTGGTGACGTAAGACAGCAAATTCACGTTTGGGTTCTCACGTGGGATGCTAGGTGAAAGTAGCCCTCAGACTGCCGAGTCCTCCGACGTGCTCCTGCCAAGAAACCCGCACACATTCGTGCTCTCTCTTTCGCTCTCTCTCCCTCCCTCCCTCAGGTGGTGGTAGCCACAAACATCGCTGAGACCTCCATCACCATCAACGGCATTGTGTTCGTCATCGACTGCGCGTTTGTGAAGCTCCGAGCCTACGACTCTCGCACGGCTATCGATTCACTGGTGGTGACGCCCATCTCGAAGGCGTCGGCCTCTCAGAGGGCGGGGAGGGCAGGACGAATCAGAGCAGGGAAATGCTTCCGCCTTTACACAGGTACCGCCCACCTGACCAGGTGACATCACAGTAACTCCTGTACACATGTGTGGTGCATGTTAAGGCCTTCAAACACATACTACTTTTACACACGTTGTGAGATCCCATACACTTTTACCAAAGTGGCCCAAATCTCAACTTTTTCTTCATATGTGACACACATTTGTTCTTTGGATACAAGTGTCCACTTTTTAATTCTGATTTGGAGCAGTGTCATACATGGTACTGAAATGCGATGCATATCTGACACACAACCACGGCGATGCCACTGCGTTTGAACAGCAGGATTACGGTTTGTGTGACTTTTACACCAGTCCATCATCAGGGATGGAAAAGGAGGATTTCAGCGACAGGATAGTTTACGGGATTAATGGGGTTAATGCGACAGTGAGCTAACGGACCTCGTCAGTGATGGCTGGCTAACGGACGTTGAATGTTTAGTTGATGTTTCGGCACAGTTTGCATTAGAAGGGACTTATTCCAACACCTCTGTCTCCTGGACCTCCAGCGCAGATTCCCCGGAGCATTAGCTGGAGGCTGGAGGCGGGTTCTGGTGGTGCAGTAACCTCTATATGAGCGTGTCATTTGTGGGCCAGTTCCAGAGCCTGGTCTGTTCAGATTAACGTCACATTAAAAAGACACTATGAACAAAAAAAAAAATCATTTGGTTAGAAAATCGGATATGGGACACTTCTTCCCTGCTGTGTGAATGTAGCTTTAAGGATTGCATTTGGTCATAAGGGAATTAATCCGTACAGCAGTTCTCTTAGTAAGAAAAATGAATTTGAGGAGTGATCAGAATTTAAAAAACCTAAACAAATACTCGTATGATTGGCTAGACCCTGTTCAGTGGCAGAAATGGTCCCATAGAGCACTGCATCAGATGTCATATGACCTAATCAAAATGTTGTGCAGCGCAAGACTCGAGGAAAGCCGCCACACTCCACCACACGACCCTTCCCCTGGGCCCTCTGACCCTTCCCCTGGGCCCTCTGACCCTTCCCCTGGGCCCTCTGACCCTTCCCCTGTACTGATGCATTGCTGTGTTTTGAAGAACATCTCGTGAAGGTCTCGCGTCTCCAGCCGACAGAGCTGGACAGGTCTTCTCGCAGAAGCAGCACACGGCTTCTCTGACGCATCCTCCCGGTTCTTCCTCCTTTCAGAGGAAGACTTCGAGAAGCTTCCAGAGTCCACGGTGCCAGAGATGCAGCGCTGTGACCTGGCCCCCGTCGTGCTCCATCTGAAGGCTCTGGGTGTGGACAATGTCCTCCGCTTCAACTTTCTCTCTGTGAGTGTCTATGCCAGCGACCGATTATATCGGTCAATGAATATTATCGTGATGCGATACCGCCCTTGTGGAGGGTTGAACTACGTGAATGAGCTTTCTGACAAGTGATGAAATGTACTATGTGCAGTGAAAATCTAGACATTGGAGACATCTTTGACATTCCAGAGTGTTCTGCACAGTGTTTCAGTGTGCATTTAGGATAAAGCAAGATGTTTAAAGCTCAAAGTTTATTTGTCACATACATAGTCATACAGAGTATAACTAGCAGTGAAATGCTTTTTGTAACTGCCATCCGTAGGTAGCAGTGTAACTGCAAGTGTTTTGTCCAGATTAAAATTCACACTAATCCAGAACCAGTTTCATTAGTCAGAGCCCAATGCAAAACATAATAAAAGCACAAAATAAACTGTTCTCAGGTCAGCATCAAAGTGGACCATCTGTGTCTTAGACCAGGTGGAGAGAGACAGAATGCAAGTTATCAAATCAAGTTTATTTTTATAGTGCTTTTTAACACAAGTCTGTAGAAGAATAAATAAATGAATAAATAAAATACAAAAGGAACATTACGTTAAAACTAAAACAGACAAAAACACAACAAATCTATGATCATCACTCTTGAAGGCTGTATAGCATAAAAACACGTTAAACCTTCCTTAAAACTGGCCCCGTGGAGTCGGAAGGTATCAACATTCGGGGACCCAAACAGAAGACACACTGTCCCACAGAGCTCTAAAGGTACTGGGAACAGAAAGGTTGATCTGAGCTGTGTTTGCAGGAGAGTCCCAAAACAAAACCTCAGTTGTGTTTATTAAATCAGTTAAACGTGCATCCATAAGTCTTGCTAAATAAATCCAGCCGCTCCTTCCTGTTCTGTAATGTACCCTAGACAACGTCTGTCTGCACTCTCCCTCTGTCTGTCTGTGTTCCCTTTTCAACTGCACTGGCACTAACATCATGTTCAGAAAGCTGGACACCCAGTCCAGTAAAACCAGTGGAACTATAGCTGAGTCACGCTTTAAAACCCAGAGCTCATATAACACCAACACTGAAAATACGACCGAGATCTCATCTGTGTGTGATCAGGCATTGAATAAGGCATCAAATCGCCAAGGTCTCAGCATGTCATGTTGTTCAAAAGAAATGTCATTGGAAGAGCGAAGAATACCAGCTGGCCAGTGTTTAAGCCGTGTGTGTGTGTGTGCGCGCCTGTGTGTGTGTGTGTGCGCGCCTGTGTGTGTGTGGTGTCATTGCAGCCGCCACCAGCACAGTCTCTAGTGCAGGCCCTGGAGCTGCTGTATGCCCTCGGTGGTAAGAGCAGGCAAACCAAGAACCCTATACTGGTGTGGTACTCTGATGTGTGCTGGTGTGGTACTGGTGTGGTACTCTGTGTGCTGTTTGAAGGTCTGGACCAGTACGGCCGGCTGTCGGAGCCCGTGGGCGTGCACATGGCAGAGTTCCCCCTGAGCCCCATGTTTGCCAAAATGCTGCTCGAGTCGGGCAACTTCGGCTGCTCCAAGGAGATTGTTACCATAGCAGCCATGATGCAGATCCAGAATGTCTTTGTGGCGCTGCCCAATCAGAAGAAGGCTGCCGTAAGTCTCCTCCTCTTCGACTGTAATACCTCTCTCGTGTCTTGTGTTTCTTACCCTGTCTGACTCTTGCTGTGGGTTTATAACACCAGGCGCGGGAGCACAGGAAGTTCTCTGTGGCGGAGGGTGATCACCTGACCATGCTCAATGTGTACGAGGCCTTTGAGAAGGTGAGTCATGCCGTTAACTCTAACCCTAAACTCTAACCCTAAACTCTAACCCTAATTCTTAATACTAACCGTAACCCTAAACCATAACTAACCTAACCCTAACCTGCCAGGAGGCCACTGGACCAAGGCTGTGGGAAGATTAGGCTGCAGTGCCATCTAGTGGCAGGAACAGATCTAGTAAAGGGCAACTTCATGGTGAAAGTCTAATTTTTACATTTCTGTTCTTCACTGATATGTCAAGATAAAGACCTTTTGACCCGCTTAGTGTTAATTGTATTAATTAGGGATATAAAGTTGTAATTTAGACTTGCCAGAGTTTGTCAGATTCAAAATGAGATGTCGAATTTCAAAACTAGGAAGTAGAATATATCGGTATCAGACAATTAGAATGCAACAAATCTTAAATCATATTATTGACTGAAGCATCCTGTGCGTGTGGGGTTTTATTTACACTTAGAAGCAATCAGCATCACTTGGTATCACACAGACGCTTTGAAGACTGACAGTGATCCTGTTGCCCTGTCAAGGCACTAAACCCTAATCCCTAACCTACCCTAACCCAGTAACCCTGTCATCTTGCCAAAACTCTAACCCTAAACCCTAACCCTAACCCTCGTCCTGTCAAATCACTACCCCTAACCCTAAACCCTAACCTGTCCTATCAACGCACTAAACCCTAACCCTAAACCCTAACCTGTCCTGTCAAAGCACTAACCCCAACCCTAAACCCTAACCCTAACCCTCGTCCTGTCAAATCACTACCCCTAACCCTAAACCCTAACCTGTCCTGTCAAAGCACTAACCCCAACCCTAAACCCTAACCCTAACCCTCGTCCTGTCAAATCACTACCCCTAACCCTAAACCCTAACCTGTCCTGTCAACACACTAAACCCTAGCCCAAGCACTGATGAGTGACCACGTCTTTCCCCTCAGCATCAGAAGAGCTCTCGGTGGTGTCAGGAGCACTTCCTCAACTACAGAGGCCTGGTGCGTGCTGCCTCCATCCGGGAGCAGCTGCGGCGCATGCTCAACAAGTTCAGAGTTCCCCGCAACTCCAGCGAAGGTTCCACACCTTTACACATGTTCTTAGTTCACACTGGTTTACACACTTCCACCCCAGATGGCCTCATGGTCTCCTAGATTTTCACATTATTGGAGTGTGTAGGCAATTCTCTCCAGCTAAGATTTTGTGTGGCCAACCACTGCAGTTAAGACCTGTACTGGTGTTGCTGTGTTTTTATTATCTAACTGTTACTCCTTTACTGGTGTTACTGGGTTTTATAGACATAACGGTTAGTGTTTTACTCTTGTTGCTGGTGTGTTATGGTGTTTCTCTGTTTCTTCCTGTGGGCAGGTGACCCAGATGTGATTCTCAGGTGCATCGTGTCAGGATTCTTTGCTAATGCTGCGCGTCTCCACCACTCTGGGTCCTACAGGTGTTCACACCTTTCCCTGCTCTGTTTATTTGTTCCATTTATGCTGTTAGTTATTTATTCATGTTTTATGCATGTTCTGTAACATGTACGCCTCGTGTCTTCACAGGACTTTACGGGACGACCGGGAGCTTCACATCCATCCGAACTCTGTGCTTTATGGGGAAAAACCTCCAAAATGGTACGACACGGCCGCTACAGTGTGCATGACGCGCTGGGAGTGATAACTGACGGAACGATAGTGAGGCGCTGACACTGATATTAGCAGAACGCAAAACCTCCTGTCAGTACGTTCCTGTTCAGCTTCCGGGCGTAGTTCAGGGTCACTGACTTGGAGTCAGTGCGGCGTGTTCTTGGATCAGTCTCGGCACTCACGGGCTGCGTTTATTTCAGGGTGGTGTTCAACGAGGTGCTTCAGACCTCCAAGTACTTCATGCGGGATGTGACAGCAGTGGAGTCTGCCTGGCTGGTGGAACTGGCCCCTCACTTCTATAAGCAGGCCAAGGTAGGCCTTCAGGCCGGGCCCAGGGGCCCCGCACAAGCAGCACCACTTGGGGGAGGCTCGCAGGGCGTCTTTAGAACCAGACAGACTCGGCAAGACTGTGCAGGGTTCAGACTGGTGGCTTGGGTCATCTGGTGTTAGTTGTGGTAGTTCAGTAACTCCTTAGAGGTGTGTTTGAAGTTTGAGTGAAATGCAGCCTGTGTTTTGTTTGATCTGGTGTGTGTGTGTGTGTGTGTGTGTGTGTGCATGATCGATGTGGGGACGACTGAACTCTCACTCGTCTTCTCTTTGCCCGTCTGTTCTCAGCATGGCTCACTGGCCAGTAAACGCAGCAAGATTCTCTGAGCTGGCCTCCTGCTCCACGCCGCCCCCTACTGGTACTGGTCATCATCACAACTGGCTGAAGACTCCCGAACACGTCCATGCAAACATTTACACTTACACGTACAAACCTGGACACATGTTTACACTCACACACACACGTTGCAGTGAGGCAGAATATTTAGTTTGTTCTGCGTAAACCCCACTGTCTCTCCTCACGGTCACTTGTACATAGATGTAGGATGTATTTAATTCTTCATGTTCAGATGAGTACTTTCTGAACACGTGGCCCCGGAGGTCAAAGGTTGTCCGTGGCTCAGAAAAATATCGATGGATTTTGTCCTTTCTTGCTGGTCTTGGCAGTAGCACGGAAGGAAGGAACTCAGACTTGCTTCATCACTGCACTTTGTTCATCTGGTTTGTAGTGCGTAGTTTTTTGTAGTTACTTCATTGGGTTTGTAGTTTTGTGAAGAAAAGGTGCGACACAGACCTACATACAGATCTACACGTCACACTCTCAGCTGATGACGAATCAAGCTGATGACGAATGATGTTTATGAAATGTTTCCTAGTGTGTGAAAGTGCTGTGTTTAAACCGAACTCCCCTTCCTGTGGACACAGCAGGGACTGTTAATGCACCGTTGGGCCACCAGGGGGCAAGGTTTTGCGTCTGCTCTCGTGTGATGTCAGTCCTCATTCTGCCTCTCACTGACTTTTTTTTTTTTTTTTAATTCTGATTTTCCTCTTTTTGTTTATTTTGTGTTTTTTTTTTTTTTTTTTTTTGCGTTTGCGCTCTCGTTCCATTGACGTTCCGCTGATAAACATCCCACAAACGTGCGAGGCGTTGGCCTGTGTGGAGTTCAGACGTAGAGAGCTAGCTGTCTGGAAGATGAGCCCACACCACCACACCACTGTTCCTCACATAGTGCTCTTGTAGATGTCTGCATGGTCGTATACAGGACTGCATACCTACGTATTAACCTCGAGTAGCCTAGACAGAACTGGCTCCCAGTGCTCCAGAATTACTGTAGGTTCTCCTCGTGTGTGCATGGCCAGTTAATCTGAACACTGTGACACCTTCACGCAGTGCTGAATTACTGTAGTGACCTGCAGGAACAATCTCCTGAAACTGTTGGTAGTTGAGAAATATTCAACATTTCCTGCCATTACTGTTGCAGTCCGTCGAACCAAAAATAAACGTGTACACTCTCACACTGAAGCATCCGGGTCTTTTATGTTTTATTGTGAAAGATCGTGTGATAGTTATTCTGTATGAGTGACTTTTGGTTCTTCTGTTTATTTCAGTGAATTGTTTTCCTTGGTCTCTGCTCAGAGCCCCTGTCCAGGCTTAGCGGACGACTTTTGCAGGGTTGCGTATGGCAGGACGTTGGTGTGTGTTTTCAGGTGTCCATAATGGACGCAGAGTGGCATTCTTGCATCCGAACACACCTGAGTTCAGTCTCAGTTTTATTTGTGTGGTAACTTTTAGAATAGACCTTATGTGACAGTTTCATGGAAATCTGGTCTAATAAACTCTTAATAAACGCACCCTGAGAAGAAGAAACCGTAAGAGAACCTCAACACTCCAGAACTGCTCAGTAGAGTCAGACAACCGTCGCGCGGCCGCAACCACAGACGGCCTGTAGGACTCGTGCAGCGGCTCGTTCACACCACCTGGTGTCAGTGTGGGCACGCGCATCTAGTCAGCTGCACACGCGGGTTATTTTATTCATTTATACATTTCATTTACGTGAGAAAACGTACGAAGAAGGAAAGGTAGTTCTAATGTTAAAACAGTGCGCCCAGCCTGTATGGTAAGCAAGAGAAATGTTTGACGGACGTCTTCCCGTTTACTTAACTGATTTAGTTTTTAGTTTATTCACAGTTTTGGAGTTTGAGCGCCCTGTAAAGAGCCGTAAAACCGTGTTATATGAGAACGGTTTCTCTGGCGGGCGATTAGATAACGGGTGTGCAGCGCCGCGGACATTAACGTGCGGAGTGCGGCACGTCTGCACCACGGCAGCGGGCACGCGTGCTGGAGCCCCTCTCTTCCTTTAATCCCCCGAGCTCTGCTTTGCGCTCGCAGACAAGTCCGTGTAAGTGCCCCGTTTGGCGGAGGCGCGGGGAGAAACGGAAATTTCCTGCGCGCGCCTGGCAGGATGAAAAAGAGCTGCGAGTTGCGTCGCAGCTTAGCCCCCGCGGTCGCTCCGGTGCGCGTGCGGGACGAGAACAGCCTCTCGCGACTCCCCCGGGAAGGACATGACACGCGACGTGCGCCTGAGCTTCCAAGCGCCCGGGGTTTAGGACAGCGCGCGCTCTCTCACGCGCTCAGACAGGCGCGCGTAGGATCTGATATATACTTCAGATTAACATCGGGACACGTGCCGGCCGATTGCACTCCTAACAACTTAAAAAATAATAAGTGCGTGACTTTATCTTTATTCCTGACTTATGAAGATGAGGTTATTATACAGCGTTATAAATAAACCCATTCATTCATGAATTAATTCATTAATATGCATTAATATATTTGTTTAAAGATATGCTTCATGTCAGTGCGGGCCTGTATTTATTTCCATGCCGTGTAAAATTCTCCCCACGTCCCGGACGCGGGTGTCACCAGGCGCGCACATCGCCTTCCGAGGATCCGCCGGCCTGCGGCTCGAGGTTGAGGCCAGAGTGAACGAGACCTGCTTGACCCGCACGGCCGTGGGTTTGACTTGTTTATGTCCCGGGTGGACATTAACGGTCGTTTAGCCTGGTCTGCATTGAAGAGGTGGACATGTCGGGAGAGACAGTAAGCTGGGGTCGTTTTTGCATAAGACCGCGAGTCGAAAAGGGACGCTCGAGGCAATTTGAGGTCTGTCCCGCTAACGCAGGTGACTCAAATGCTCCATTAAGGGCTTGAATCATTTACAGGTCCGAGATGTGTTTTAACTTCGTAAAGATCCTCCACAAATGGGAGTGGAATTAGTGTTTATTTTAGCGTTAGCAGAACCCCCTTTAGCATTAAAATGTCCCGATAGCTCAGCTGACTCAGTTTTACTTACACATCTTACCGCCGATCCGAAACCACGAGCGTGAGTGTGTGTGAACCACTGGAGACACACATTTAATTCATCGTACTGTTCCGTGTTCAGGACAGATAGATATTTAACAGTCTGGAAACGACAGCGGGGGGGCGCATCTCGATGGTGGAGGCAAGGAAGATTTGGAAGGGAGGAATTTTACCTCTTTGTGTGTGTGTGTGTGTGTGTGTGTGTGTGTGTGTGTGTGTGTGTGTGCGTGCGTGTGTGTGTGTGTGGGGGGGGATATAATCAGTCGCTGAACCTCCCAGACTCTGGGTCTGGTGACAAATTGGAAGTTCCTTAGTCTAGTTTATTGCTCTGATCAGGTCAAACGAAAAACAGCGGAGGTGTGTGCACGAAGCAGGCACAGACGAATGGTCTGATCATTTCTTATTGAGAAACAATTCCTAAAAGGTGGTGTAGCGCGTGAGTGAGGGGGGCGCCCGGCTGCCGCCTGCTCCCTGCCTGACCTCTCTCTCCGCCGCTGGAATTGCATGAATAGAGAGAGCGCGAGTGTGTGATGGCACTACTCCACCAGGGAGACACACCATTTGTTATGAAGTAAGAGGCTCTGATGAAGTGCAGGGAAAAAGGGGGGGGGGGGTTTCTTTATTTCTTTATTTATTTATTCCCCTCTCTCTCTCTCTCTCTCTTCTCCTCCTTCTCTCCCGCGCTCTCTCTCGGGCGAGGCACGGCTGGCCTTCAGACTGTTACTCTTCAAATGGATGGAGAGAGGCGATTGAATTTTACACTCTCCTGCCTATGATTAATATCCACTGGGCTGTGGGTGACGCAGCAAGACGTGGGGAGGCCACAAGGTGGCGCTCACGCTCCGCAGCGGGCGGGAGGAGGGCGCCTCGGTCTGCGCTGGCAGAAAATCTCTCTTCTTCCGTCCTTTCAGGCCAGCGGTGCGTTTCTCAGAATTCCTTTGTGGTGGACTGGGCAGTAAATGTCAGTTTAACACTGTAAAAGGGCTGAAAGTGGAATAAACCTCCAGCGCGCTGGCATTGCTACACCACATAAGTGGCTGTTTATCGCTCCGATTTAGGTGTTCGGAGCTAAATGTGTGGCTGTGAAATTTTTGTTTATTTACAATTTATTTATAACCGGACGTTCACTGTGAACGTCGAAACTCGCGTGTAGTGCCTCTGTTTTAAATCAACATTAACTTTTTCTTTTTGTGTTTTTCCTTCGTTCTCTGTAATGGGAAAACCGCTGGGAGCAGATGCAGCTCTTTGAACTAGTCTTTGATTCGTTTGACTCTGCCGTCAAAGCGCTGTGGGGAAGCGAAAAGGATGTTTATCCTCGGAATGCTTCCACTCACCGTGGAAACGTGAAGAACACCGGAGCTTTCTGGAAGTGCTTTAGGAATAGGAGGATCAATACAGGTCTCAGACAGGAGACACGGGCTGGTTTAGTTTTGCATAAATAATGCAGAAAGGCAGAGTGGTGTGTGTGTGTGTGTGTGTCTGCCAGGGTTAGCCCAATACCTGCTCTGATGTGTCAGAGGGTCAGGAGACATGGTGACATGAACAAGTCTAGATCTGTGTGTTCACACCTTTAGGTACAAATCTGGTTTAGTTAGTCAAAACTGTCCTTGTTCACTTCCTCCGAGGAAGCCGCAGCCTGTGATACTAGTGACATAGTGGATATGCTTTTGTGATCCAGGGAAACGGTCAACGTAGTTGTGTGTTGTGTAGTATGCACTACAGAGGGAAAAGTGGTTTCAGAGATATATTCATTCCTTTCTGGTTTTGAAGGACAGCTCCTGACATTTTGGAACAGACCCTCATATTTCATTCCTCTGACATGCAATAAACACCTTCAGACAGCCCTGCATGAATTCACTTAACAAAGCAATATTTCTCCGCCGTTTACGCCGTTAGCCGAGGGAACGGAGCCTCACAAACGCCGTGCTGGGACACACACCAATCGTGCCTTGTGTATGCTGGGGCACATATGTTGCTTTGGTAAACTGATCTCAGACCTGTGACACTGGTTGACACTTAGTGGGTAATATAAAGACCTGTATAAGGTGGAGCTGACCCTAATTCAGTAATAAAGGCAACTTTTATCTCATGTACCAAATCAAAGTGACTGGATGATCTTAAAACTGACCGGGGCTTCTTGCGTAATGATTCGGTCACTAATGTGGGACACGTCTCTGCGGCGGGGTCTTGCTTTACTGTGTGGTCATTAAAAAAGTGATTAATTTTTCTTACGTTTGAAAGCAGGTGCCAGATTCCACTGCAACGCTTCATAAATCTGCATAAGTGTTGGCATATATTATTAGCATAACCACCAAATTAAATATGGTATTATTAAAGATGTTTCTAGTGTGTTCACTTTTATTTTAAGTATTTCAATCTCAGCTATACTATGAATCTGTGACCATAAGAAAACCCATTTTATATAAAAATAAAACAGAAACAGGATTTATAGAAATAGATTTTAATTTTTTAGTTATTTATGTAAGCTTATTAAACCCCATCTCAGAAAGTCCGTGGTGTTGTTTTATGTTACAGTAACGTTATGCTTTATTTCTCTGAAAAGCTCAGACTCTTTTTTTTCTCACTCATGCCATTACTGGTTTTGATCAAGCTGCCAGTTGTCTTGCTGTAGGTTGCTAAAGGCCTTTCTCAGACGAACCTCAGTGTGATGTCACTGCGTCATACCTCAGTGTGATGTCATTGTCAGACGAACCTCAGTGTGATGTCATTGTTAGACGAACCTCAGTGTGATGTCACTGCGTCGTACCTCAGTGTGATGTCACTGCGTCGTACCTCAGTGTGATGTCATTGTCAGACGTACCTCAGTGTGATGTCATTGTCAGACGAACCTTAGTGTGATGTCACTGCGTCGTACCTCAGTGTGATGTCATTGTCAGACGAACCTCAGTTTGATGTCACTGCATCGTACCTCAGTGTGATGTCATTGTCAGATGAACCTCAGTGTGATGTCATTGTCAGACGAACCTCAGTCTGATGTCACTGCGTCATACCTCAGTGTGATGTTACTGCGTCGTACCTCAGTGTGATGTCATTGTCAGACGAACCTCAGTGTGATGTCACTGCGTCGTACCTCAGTGTGATGTCACTGCATCGTACCTCAGTGTGATGTCATTGTCAGACGAACCTCAGTTTGACGTCACTGCGTCGTACCTCAGTATGATGTCATTGTCAGACGAACCTCAGTGTGATGTCATTGTTAGACGAACCTCAGTGTGATGTCATTGTCAGATGAACCTCAGTGTGATGTCACTGCATCATACCTCAGTGTGATGTCATTGTCAGACATACCTCAGTGTGATGTCATTGGGTCATAAGGCTACAAATAATCATCTTCCTATTTTTACCCCCAGAGAAAACTAACATTTCTTCAAAAATCCTCTAAACTTCCCTTCAGAGAGGACCAAGGCCATATTTAAAGAAAGCTGTTTCTGCCTTAAGCTGGTTAGAGGCTGGTGAATAAACCATTCCTATCTCTGTCCCTCCTCCTCCAAACCCACCCACTGCTTCCCAAAGCCAAACACAAAATGGTGGCTCGCGTGTGAGGGGCAGGCCAGCCGGTTCGGCTCGGTCTGGAGGGATGTGGGGTGATAACGGGAGATAAACACCAGGCTGGAGTGATGGGCAGCGGAAGGAGCAAGTGAGGGAGAAATCGATCTAAACTCAGCATATCCACAGCAACCCTCATTTATCAGGTGACACGGTTAAACAGCGTTAAGGCACTAAAAGTGAGAAAAATACGGCCTGTGCGCACTGTCCTATCGATCAGGTGTGAACAGGCCAGTGAAGGCCGAAAGCACTAATAAAAGAAGACGTATCTGAGCGTAGATGTGCTTCCCATCGATCCGCACAGTGATCAAGGCTACGAACATCTTCACTGGGGTTTAGGCCTTGGTCCTCTGACTCTCAAACACGCAGCCACGTTGCCATGGCGAGCAGGTTAACAGCAGTGAGCACAGGCAGCCTGTGTCATCTCACTGCTGTCTTGTCCTTCAGCCAGGAAAAGAGCCGATGCCCAGAGCCCTGCGCTCTGTTCCAACAGGGCCAGTCTGCGATCTCTGTGTCCTGCTCAGTCTACGATCTCTGTGTCCTGCTCAGTCTACGATCTCTCTGCCCTGCTCAGTCTACGATCTCTGTGTCCTGCTCAGTATGAGCAGTCTACGATCTCTCTGCCCTGCTCAGTCTACGATCTCTCTGTCCTGCTCAGTATGAACAGTCTACGATCTCTGTGCCCTGCTCAGTCTACGATCTGTGTCCTGCTCAGTATGAGCAGTCTACGATCTCTCTGCCCTGCTCAGTCTACGATCTCTGTCCTGCTCAGTATGAACAGTCTACAATCTCTGTGTCCTGCTCAGTCTACCATCTCTCTGTCCTGCTCAGTATGAACAGTCTACGATCTCTCTATCTTGCTCAGTATGAGCAGTCTACAATCTCTCTATCTTGCTCAGTATGAGCAGTCTACAATCTCTCTGCCCTGCTCAGTCTACGATCTCTCTGTCCTGCTCAGTATGAAGTCTATGATCTCTCTGTCCTGCTCAGTATGAAGTCTACGATCTCTCTATCTTGCTCAGTATGAACAGTCTACAATCTCTCTATCTTGCTCAGTATGAATAGTCTACAATCTCTCTATCTTGCTCAGTATGAACAGTCTACAATTTCTCTATCTTGCTCAGTATGAACAGTCTACAATCTCTCTATCTTGCTCAGTATGAACAGTCTACAATTTCTCTATCTTGCTCAGTATGAACAGTCTGCGAGCTCTCTGTCCTGCTCACTGTGAACAGTCTACAATCTCTCTGTCCTGCTCAGTAGGAACAGTCTATGACTACACTATTATTTTAGATGAATCTGCAGTCTGTTTGAGTCTCATCATTCCGAGTCTCGTTTAGAAATGTGAACTATCACTGCAGTGTGTGGTAGGAACATGACCTTTAACCCCGGGATACACCATTGAGGGTTCCAACATCATAGCTTCTTTATCGTTTCGTCACTTAACACGTTTTTTTGCTCCTTTATTTCTCACTAGTCTGATGACGTATTAGTGGCAAATCTGGAGGTGTGTGTTAGTGAGTAAATCTGGAGGTGCGTGTTAGTGGCCATTCTGGACCAGCCGGTCTGTAGGAGAAGGTTCACCCAGCGGGCTCATGACTACGGGAACTTCGTTACTCATTTTTACAAATTTCTTCTTTTTTCCCCTCATCATCAGTGGTGAACGCTTAGCACACCATGCGTTCACTCATCTTCCCATACTCCTACCCAAACACTTACCCAAACACCTAATCAAACACTTACCCAAACCGCTACCCAAACACCTACTCAAACCCCGACCCAAACACGTACCCATACTCCTACCCAAACACCCACCCATACTCCTACCCAAACACCTACCCAAACTGCTACCCAAACACCTACACAAATCCAGACCCAAACACCTACTCAAACCCTGACCCAAACACTTACCCATACTCCTACCCAAACACCTAATCAAACACTTACCCAAACCGCTACCCAAGCACTTACCCATACTACTACCCAAACACCTACACAAACCCCTAATCAAACACTTACCCAAACTGCTACCCAAACACCTACTCAGTCCAGGTGACCCTGACCCTGACCCTGCGTTTTCTCTGTCTGACCCCTGAGTCTCTGGTCTGGTAGACTCCTGGCGTGCCTCGCCTCTCAATGCCCTGCTGCTCTGCCTTTCTCTTGCTCATCCTCTAGGTAACACTTCCCAGCATTCCCGTCCTCAGACACCGGTGGGTCCTGGAACAGCAGGTGTCCTCAGGGAGAGGATCTGCTGTTCTCTTTTTCTTGGAAATGGTTTGGGGAGGCGGGGGTTGTTCGCCGTGGCTGGTTTCTCTGGAATGGCGTATGTGTGGTGACGGAGCCTCAACCTCAGCTCACACCTTCAGCTTCTGCACAGCTCTGCCTGGACGGCACACTGACCGGACCCAACACAGAGGGGTCCTGCTCTCTCCGGTTCAGGCTGGCTAGAGGTTAGAGGCTCCAGAACTAATTCCACAGTACTAAACCCTCAGAACTAACCCCGAGCACTAAACCCCCAGCACTAAAGCCAGCGCTAAACCCCTAGCACTATCCCCCAGTAATAACCCCCCAGCACTAACCCCAACACTAAACCCCTAGCACTAACCCCTCCCCCCACAGCTCTCTGAGTGAACAAGCTGTTCTGGAGGTGTTGCGGTAGCAGACAGGTCATGCATAAAATGTGCGATGCTAAACATTTGTATTAGTGAACCAGTCAGCAGAAGATCTCCATTAGTCTCTTACATTTGCTTAAGCACGACTGCGTGTGCCGTGTGCCGCTGTGACCATATACACTTCCCAAGGAGTTCCAGGGTCAGCTTGGCAGCTGGGGACAGAAGTTAAACACAGCTTCATTTTACAGCGCTTTTTTTTTACTTTAACAAAAAAAAATGTTTACCCTGGCAAAAAAAATCCTGCTAGGGTTTCGGGTTTCTTTTAATGTGTCCTGATGACGATTATGAAATCTGAAATCCAATACGAAAATAATTAGAAAATTAGGTGGGAATCAATACTGCTTGCTCCAGCGTAACGCAGTCTTGCTGTGTGCGTGTGGTGGTCAGTCCCCCAGCTTCCAAAACCCCCATGGGTCACCCAAACAATTTCTCTCTGCCCCCCCGTGGCTGTAACCTGGCCCTTTTGCTAGGACGGCCGTTCGTGTTGTGTGGGCCGCCCGTGCGCTGTGTAATTTGATTCGCTGGGCCCTCCTGTCTCTGCTCAGTTCCTCCTTCTACTGTTTCCTCTAACATCCTTTTTATTGCTCTGCCTGAGCGTTCCTTTAATTCACTTATTCATCGCTCTTATTTATTTATTTTGCTTAAACCTGAGGGAAAACAGATGACGTGCGGTCTGACAACAAACCCTGATCAAGACAGCAGATTTTCTCTCCAGTGCCAAGCATGGCAGTGCCACAGTGCCAACTTCACTTGCAGCTGTGATGTGACCGCGGCACTGCAGACGCAAGGCTTTGTGGGACGCGAAGAGACTTTTTCGGACGATTTTGTCACAGCCGGGATTTTGCCGAACCGCCCACGTGGAAGACGTGTGCCTTCGGTGAAAGATTCGTTCAGTAGTCTTGTGTACGGGAGTCTTCATTCCTGGTTAATTCAGTCAACAGCGGAGCGAAACAATAGTGACTGAGCCGCTAAACCAGATTCCTGACATTTTCCTGTTTAAGGAAATTGGCCCAGAGACACGGTGAGGGTCCGTACTGCCAAAAAATGAGGGAGGTTCATGATGCTGAGATCTCGTGTCGTGTCCTGGTGGCAGTAGGGTGACCCACTTACGCTGTTTAGACACATTTAAGTGTCCTGGTCACATCACAAAATACTTTGATATTTAACTTCTGATTTCAAACCTCATAGAGCTCCTTCTCCATTCTCAAAACATGAATGAGACAAACTGTACGTATAAAGTTCTTGCAGGTTATAATGTCCCAATTTAAGCCTCATTTAAACACCTTGATGGATTAAAAGTTTGTATGTCAATTTTTCTGTTAGTCTTTATAAAATCTCCAAGCACACACACAAACCAGCATGTTATTAGACTGTTATGGCACATGCTACACATATGCTGAACTTTTTTTTCCCTATTTAAACGACGTTGCTCTTCAGACTTCAGCGTGTACTCCTGGCGACCACGCATGACCTAATCACCAGGGGACACCAGTGCGTCAGTACACTTGAGGAGGGCGTGCGGCCGAGCCCAGCGGGCCGGGAAGAACAGCGCCGCAGAACTGGGCGGACACCCAGACAGAGAAGGATGACGCATCTGCATTCACAGCTGCAAGTGAAGTTGGCACTGTGGCACTGCCATGCTTGGCACTGGACAGAAAATCTGCTGTACAGACTTAACGGCGTTGACCAGCAGCCCTTCGGTGAGGTTTCGCACCCGTGCCGACAGCGTTCCCGGTCTGCTCCCGGAGAGGCGGAGGCTTAGAGGAGGGGAGTTTTGAGAAGGCTGCACTGAAGCATGCTGGGACCCTTCGCTCACACAGGCTCGTCAGTGGCTCTTCAGTGTCACTGCTGAGACCAGGCAGGCACCCTTACGCGGAGGACGGCGTACCCGTAAAGCTCGGACTCTGATTTCCTCGGATTTCCGCTCAACCTAAGGGAGGACGTGCTGGGCGTGGAGAGAAGACAAGTAACACTGTCCACAGCGGCAAGCGATGGACAATCTGGGCTCTTTCGGTGATCACTGCTGGTCCAAAGCCTGACTCATACTGGGTCTCACGCCTCGATGCCTTGGTTCAGTGGACTGGATTTGCAGAATGGCCAGTGGCACTCACCCCAGATGCCAATGACAGGTTGGCATCCACGCCGGGCGCAGGACTGTGCCATCATACGGCTGCGGCCTTGTTTGATGCAGCCAATGCTCGCTGGTGATTGGTGAATTGGTCCACACACACAACTTCGACGAAGCACTCGGTCACAGAGATCAGGTATTCCAGGCTGTCAAATCCATGGACCTACACGTGCATCCCAAAAAATGCAACCCCCTTCTACAGCTCAGGAGCTTCCCAGTAATATCGCGTTCAGAGCCGAGGCGGAAAGTTGGACACCTCACACACTACACACTTCACCCTCTACACACCTCACTCTCTACACACGTCACACACTTGGCACACCTCACACCTAATGTTTTGTGTTATCCCCGTGCCAGCCTTGTGTAGTCCAGATGATCTCATTCTGACGTGTTACCTGATGGTTGGCGCACAGGTGATCCCCCCCATGTTCTCCAGTATCTGTGCAAGACACCACCAAGGCTATAGCGTAACCCGAACCCAGTCCCACAGTTGGTGTTCCGGGAGCCTGTCGTGGGAGTTTGGACCACACGCCTCTGAGCTGTGTGGCCAGCGGGTCGTCCTACCGTGGTTTGGAGCGTCTCTCGTCCCTCTGCTCCTCCGTGCGCATGGGCTGGACGGTAGCGGGACCCTTATTTAGCGGGCCGGCGCCACTGGTGTCCGGGCTGGGCAATTTGTCCTTGTCTAATTACAGTGGCGGGCAGCTGGTGCCTGTGTGCTGTTGAGTAATGGAGGGAACCGGGGGACGGCGTTGAGTGGACCGACCTGCACAGGGTGATTTGTGGAGCAGGCACTCTGTCATTGGGTTATACCCATTTGTCTTCCTGAGCCTAGGAGTGTGTGTGTGTGTGTATACATGTGTGTGATTGTGCATGTGCCTTCGTGTACGTATGTGTGTGTGTGTGTGTGAGAGAGAGAGATGGGGTGCAGGAAATACTTTAGAATAACTTTCCCTTTTCTTGCACGTTCATCCCTGCCCAGGGCTGTGTCGTCGTTCATGAAGGTGCAGGATGACGTAAGATATGATGCCGTCCTTGACGGCTGTGTTTTACTACATGTACTATACTCAGTGCTGCATGAGGCCTCTGCTTGTTGATTGGTCGATTTCACAGACGTCCTCTATGGATTTCTTTCACTGCTATCTGTCAGATGCTGGTCAAATCAATAGTAACCCCTGTCCCTACTGTCCTGTCCTGTTATAGACCCCCCCCCCCCACCATGCAGACACCCCCCCCCAACCCCCACCACACACTCCCCACCGCCACCATGTAGACACACCCCCACCCCCCACCACGCAGACACACCTCCCACCGCGCAGACACACCCCCCACCGCGCAGACACACCCCCCACCGCGCAGACACACCCCCCACCGCGCAGACACACCCCCCACCGCGCAGACACCCCCCCCACCACACAGACACACCCCCCACCACGAAGACCCATGCAGAATATTCCTGCTCTTTTATAAATGTCTTTGTTTTCAAACATAAGCAAATAATGCACAATCAAATAAATTGAAATTAAGTCAGATACACTCAAATTAACTCAAATAAACACACATTCCTTCTTACTTTTTCCTTCTCCGGGGAGCTGTTTTGGACTGTCAGCTGTGCTCTGGTCTGTGAGTCTTGTCCTCAGTGTGTTAGGGGCCAAGCCCCCGTGACCCCTCGACTGATTGTCCCCATAGCCTGTCCAGCCTGCTGTCTGTCTCTGTGAGACGTGAGGGTGGGCGGGACCGTGAACGGTACCACAGCCTGCATTAAGACTGGGTCAGGCATGATTCATGCGGCCCAGCCACTGGTGCTGCGCTTCTGACCTCCTGACCCCTGGCCTTGCAGGTGCTACATCACTTCCTGTCAGGCACCTGGAAGAACAACACAGGCCTGGATCTTGTGCCCATGCTTCTTCTGTGGCTCTCAGGAGCAAGATGGCAGGTTACGCCTGCAGCCACGCCCCCAAGGGACACACCCCCATAGGATCAGAGTGGGGTCATCACAAGTATATTATGCCCATAGTCATAATTCCACGACAGCTTCACTACATGTGATGGACATTGTACCTGCTGGTCAAAGATTTACAATAAAGTTGTTTGAGAGAGTGATGAACACACAAGTGTGTGTTGTAACTTGAATTGCTGCTGTGTATGAAAGGTGCCTTGATTAACACACGCTTGTGTGCAGTTGCTCTTTAATATTAAAGAAAACAGAAGCTTGTGTGAGGAGTGAGAGGTGAGGAGAATCGTGAGGGGTCGTTGGCTTTCATAAGTGTGTGTGTGAAGACCGTGTGTGTGTCTGTGTGTGAGGAGAATCATGAGGGGTCGTTGGCTTTCATAAGTGTGTGTGAAGACTGTGTGTGTGTGTGTGTGTGTGTGTGTGTGTGTGTGTGTGTGTGTGTGAGTGTGAGTGTATGTGTACGTTTGTGTGAGTGTGTGTGTGTGCGTGCGTGTGTGTGTGCGTGTGTGTGTGTGTGTGTGTGAGTGTGTGTGTATGTGAGTGTGTGTGTGTGTGCGTGTGTGTGCGTGAGTGTGTGTGCGTGCGTGAGTGTGTGTGTGTGCGTGCGTATGTGTGTGTGTGCGTGCGTGTGTGTGTGTGCGTGCGTGCGTGTGTGAGCGTGTGTGTGAGCGTGTGTGCGTGCGTGTGTGTGAGCGTGTGTGTGAGCGTGTGTGCGTGCGTGTGTACGTGCGTGTGTGTGTGTGTGTGCATGTGTGTGTTTGTGTGTGTGTGCGTGTGTGTGTGAAGACCGCGTGTATTTGAAGACTGAGTGTGTGTGGATTTTGTCCCCTCATCACATCCTGTAATGAACACTCGTTATTGTCACTACAGCACAAACAGGACAGTTGACCTTTAACCCTCGTCTGCAACACCCCACGGTCCTTCGAGGCCTCAGAAATCCGTTCCTGCTCTTCCTGATCCCCCCGCCCCTCTGTTTTTCGGAGTTGGATTTGCAGGCCCTATCTCTCACGTCTCTGGGATGAAGGCGGCGATCGATACATCAGTGCCCAAACACCCGCGGCGTGGCGTTGTGAAGCCGGGGGCTGGGGGTGTTGCAGGGCGGCGCTCGTGGTATTGAACGGGCCTGCCACAGGGGATGACGGAGAACATGAATCTCCATTACGGGAGGTCTTCTGCATATGCTCTCTCTCTCTCTCTCTCTCTCTCTCTCTCTCTATCACTCTCTCTCTCTCTCTCTATCACTCTCTCTCTCTCTCTCTCTCTCCATCTCTCTCTCTCTCTATCACACTCTCTCTCTCTCTCTCTCCATCTCTCTCTCTCTATCACTCTTCTTTCTGGGAAATAAAAATCCAGAGTCTTGTATTAATTATTCATTGTTTCCTCGCTGCTTCTTCTTTTTTTTTTTTGACTCATTCCACTGTCCCGTTTGAAAGCAAATGAGTCCGTGATTGTGATGATTACACTTGAGAGGTCAGAAGGTCACGAGGTCAGCACATTTAGCAAAGTCCGCCGTCTGAGCGAGCAGGCCGGGCGTCGCCTCGAGACTGACGGCAGCGTTTTCGTTGCTGCGAGATCTTCGCTCCGGGCGATCAAACCTCTCCGCCGCGCTCGCCGCGTCTTTCGTCGGTTCGTCTTCCCTCCCGGTGTCAACGGCCGTTTAACCCGGCAGGCTGGAACCTGACCTCTCCCAGGCCGCCGGCTCGTTAGCGCAGAGTGAGTTGAGCGCGCTCGGCCCGGGTGTCTCGGGTTACCCCGCTAATGCTGTTTAGCCGCTAACAGCACAGCCAGCGGATGCTCGCGTGTTGGACAAATAGCTCCAGCCGTAATAACCAGCGGTGGTGATGTGTGTGTGTGTGTGTGTGTGTGTGTGTGTGTGTGTGTGTGTGTGTGTGTGTGTGTGAGTGTGTGTGTGTGTGTGTGTGTGTGTGTGTGAGTGTGTGTGTGTGTCTGCGTGCGTAAGTAATGCGTTCTTTTGTTTTAGTGGGGAGGGAGGGGGGCATGGATAATATTTGAGTTTACAGGATGCAATTTCCTTTAATATAAATGTCGTAATGCAATTTAGCGGGCGGCGCGCGGCAGGGCTGCAGGCACAGACTTGCGGCGGGTTTCTGCTGACTGGCGCTTTTGCTCGGCACGGACGACTGGGTCCCGGAGAGTGCATTATGCATCATTTTCACCCGTTTAAAGATTACGTGCATGGCGGAAAACGCATTACACAAACAAGGAAATATGTCTTTGATTAAAATATCTTTTATCTGTTTATTGATTTAAAGGCCCGGTTTCGTAATAGCGCCTCCCCTCCCTGCAGCTAATGGTTTGCTTGGAGTGTTTCTTTGGTCTCCTACGCGGTAATGTCCGTCTCTGAACGTCCTACGAATCGCCGTCATCTTTTCAGACAGAGATTCTTTTTTATTGGTGCATAATTAATCCTAATCTGTGGCAGTTGATCGCGAAATTAAGGACTCATGGACTATCTGTAACCTGAAGCTCGTAGTGTGAATTCTTCCCAGCTGGTAACGTAAATGTCAGAGGCCTAGAGATGTTTGTAAGTTTTAGGGTGTACAGCAGTGTGTCTGAAAATGTTTAGGTTGTTTTAATATCTTTTTTAGATATGGCAGACAGCGGACACGCGGTGTGGAAGCACATCCTAGCTGTGTTCATACATGTACACTTGAAGAAAATTGGGGGGAAAACCATCTATGGCTGGTTTTATTTTTCAAAGCTGCACGGTGTGTTTTTAAAATGGATTTTATAAATTCAAGGTACATTTAAAAAAAATAATCTCTCTCAGGAGGATTTTACCATCCTGACCATATGGGTTTTAAATTCGACCCGTTTATAAAGAATAACAGGCAACAAAGGATCACGGGAATTTCAAAACAGGTTTAAGTTACAAACTCATTACTACTACATGTAAGACTGCAACTCTGATCATTTAAATAATTGTAATAATACCATTCTAATCCTAAATTATAAATAAATAATACATATAATTAAAATTAGCTAAAAGATTCAGAAGAAGAAGATGTTTAGAATTTTACATTTACATGAAAGAGAAAAAGATCCCATACAAGGTTAAATTCTCAGACACAGTAAAGGCAAATGAACACACTTCACACCTCACACCTCACACCTCACACCTCACGCTTCACGCGGAACGGTGCTGTTGCCTCTCACCTTTCAGACCTGGTATTAAAAAAATGATATGTGGATTAAAAGACAGAACAGAGAAAGTTGGAGACCAGGAGGCAGGTCACAGCCAGACAGAGACCTGAAGCCAAGTGTGTGTGCTCTGTGGGCAAGGACGTGTGAAAGCCTCGTGGGTTCTTTTTCTAACACACCCCCACGATAACTCGTTTTTGTGTCTGTGGAAAATATTTTGTGTTTATCCGAAAAATAATGGATGTGATGAAAATTTAATGTGATGCACAGAAACAAATAAATGTCAAAAGAAAATCTTTAAGAAAAGGAAAAAACTCAAATGTGAAGTTGTGAAAGAGTTAGAAAAGGTTGAGAGTAGAGTGGTCACCTGACCTCCTCACGGCCTCCGACTGCTGACCGCTTCACGGCCTCCGACCCCTGACCACCTCGCGGACTCTGACCCTGGACTTTGACCCCTGACCTCTTCACGGACAGTGACATATGCACACGCATGCGCGGATGCCAGCATACTGAGACAGGGAGAGAGAAAGAAAGAAAGAATAAGTGAGAGATCAAGGGAGAGAAAAAACAGAAAGAAATGAAAAAGGATGCGTGAGAGAGAGAGAGAGAGAGAGAGCGAGAGAGAGAGAAAGAGCGAGGGAACGGGTTTGGTGTGTGTGTGGAAGTGAGGTGGTGTGTCTGAGTGAGAACAGATGGAGTTTTGATCTTTAATTAACCCGCCAGAATCGGAAGGCCGGAACCAGGCCCTCGGCCCGTGAATAACACCCAGCATCCCACAGCCCAGTGGGGGAAGATGCAGCAGATCGCCTTCCCTCCCAAAGCCCCTGCCCTAACATGCCCCCCAGCGTGCATGCCGTTTTATTTCTCATTAGCAGGAGATGAAACTGCTGGGGGGTGAAATTTGCTAACAGGAATTAAAAGAATTAAAAGTGCATTAACAGACTGGAGAGAGTCGTTTCTGCTAATAGTTTTAGTAGAGCTTTGACCTTTCTGTTCATTAGAGGAATTGATAGGAGTGGGGGGGGGGGCTTGGGGATAGACCTGTGTCACGTTAGGCACACACAGAAGAGTGTAACCTCACTCCTGTAGTGTACGTGAGCGGAGTGTAACCTCACTCCTGTAGTGTGCAGACAAGTGTAACCTCACAAGGGTTTTGGTCTAGTGTGTGTGATCCCCTCAATAAAGATACAGACTGTGTTCTATAATAAAGACTCTAAAGACCTTTGTGAGCGTTGCAGGTTTTGCTGTTCATGCACCTGCAACATGTGCGACCAGGTGGAGTCTGGAATTTTGCACATGGAGAGTTTGAATTCTCAGCACGGGAATCACAGCGATGGGTGTGAAGGCACTGCTCTGTACACGGGCACGAGAGGACATTCTGTTCTATTTTGGACTGCCACTGCCACCCAGACGAATCCTGACTGAAGTCGGCGAGGTGATCTGGACAGTGGCTCTCATCAGTCCACGCGGTTTCTACTCGTCCACTAACCGGATTCTTCTCGTGCTTATTTTTATCTTTTCTATCTGTCACAATTCTGTCCGTTTCTTCCGGAAAACCCCAGTGTGAGAACTGGAGCCGTGCACCTTCTCCCGTGCTGTGGAATTAGGACCCGGAAGGGACGGAACACCACCGAGGGAGGCGTCAATATTCCGGATCCGTTGTGAAATGAATCCAGCTATCGACGCGACAGGGAAGGGCTGGAGCTGAGGCAGAGGAAGAGCAGAGGAGTGCGTGGAAGAAATGGTCCTTTATCTCTGTGCTTCAGTGTGGAGAAATCCTATGAAGGTCTTAATGAATTCATACATAGTTAATGAGCGCAGGGGCGTCGTGCAGGATTATTCCGAGGAGGACAAACACAATTAGAGATATCAACATAATGATTTTTACACATTGGTGATTACTGTGTATTTATTGGCAATTTAAATTGTGCTAAAGCACCCGTGTGTGTATGTGTGCGTGTTGGGAGGCTGTTCTGTAAAGACCAATATATCTTTAAAAGAAGGATAATGGGCACCTTGGTGTTCACACTTAGTCGCGTGCTGGCCGCACACGCTCTGTGTCAGGGCGGGACGATGGTAGCCTCGGTCGCGTGCTGGCCGCACGCCCTTTGGGTCGGTAGCCTCGGTCCTGTCTGGCTTGTGCCTGTCCCGTTTATGAAGACACGGCTCAGAGAGTCTGATAATATCACATAAACACACATCACATATGACTTCAGAGACGAGGCCTGGGGTCACATTTAATCAGAGGATGAACACTGACTCCAGATCAGTCTGTGCCTTTTACGCGCTTACATCTCCAGTCATATAAAGAGCATGCATGTTGACGGCAGATCAAGGTTGTAAGTCCGAGGTGTCCTATAAAGGCCTGTGTGGCGGTTCCTCCGGCGAGGAGCGCCCTGCTCCGTCCGGCGAGCGCCGTGGGTGGCTGAGGGTCACCAGGAGCAGCTCGCTGGTCGGAGCAGAGAAGAATTGCCTTTCAAGGGTTACGAGCCATTAAATCACAGCCAGGAAATCTCAAGGTTCCTCAGTTGTGCTGCACAAGGAATCTTCGGCCTCCAAGAAATATTGTTTATGGCTTAAAAGCTCTGGCGATGGATTTATAAAAGAAACATTCATCACGGCAGGAAAACAGAACAAAACATTCCTGAAATAAATACTCACTCTATAGGTACACTTGTCACCAGGACAGCGTAGTAACAAGCAGACCTGGAGGGGGATCTGTCATGTGCTTATGGCTGGGCCCCTAACGGTGGCTAGAGCCCCCAGCCCCGCCCACACTGAGGGGGAGGAGACACGGCTGTAAAACTGTAAAGCACATCACTGAACACACCATCAGCTGCAGCCTAATGGGTTTCTCTCTCTCTCCCTCTCTCTCTCTCACTCTCTCCCTCCCTCTCTCTCTCTCTCTCTCTCTCTCTCTCTCTCTCTCTCTCTCTCTCTCTCTCTCTCTCTCTCTCTCTCTCTGTGTTCTTTGGAAGTTGACGCTACTCTAGTATGATTTAATGCAATCTTTTGTTAAATGTCGTGTCTGTTTATACCTGCTATATTTTATGAAGGGTGAAAAACATTTTAAACACCCTTCAATTATATTTCTGGTCTCCCTTTCTGAGTTATCGGTTGCTGTGTAAGGGTGAGGGGGTTTAGCATCGAGCTCCTAAATTTTGATACTACTATTTATGCACGCTCTTGGATTATACAGTATTATTGCTGTGCAGTGCACACCTATTTCTCTGTGTCAACCAAACAGCTCCCTGCCGTGCCCAGCATGTCCAGCCATTATGCAGCCATAGGTAGCTCGTTGAAAACACAATTAACAATATTGATCACTCTTTGGCGCTATGGCACGTCTGAGGGAACCGTACAGTGTCTGGTTTACAGGAACACACAGGCTCGTCAGTGTGTGCTGCGTCAGGTCCAGGATCAGTATTAAAACGGTGATGTCTGTAGTCTAGAGGGAAGTACTCTGTAGGCTTCAAGTCAATAAATATGATTTTAGCCATCACTGTTTTACTGATGCATTTAGGACAAGCTTGTTTAATAGCTAGAGAGTCTCAAAATAAATTTTTATTTCATTTTATTATTTATTTATTTAAAATTTCTATTAGTTTTACATTTTATTATGTTTATAGGTGTGATAATGGAAATCATACTGAATATTCAAGATTTTCATTAAAAGTATAAATACTATATATAATTAGCAATAATATTAATATATTACTAGCAATAATAATATTATTAATTAATTATCAGTAATGCTATGTTGCTAACATTTTACCAAAGTACAATGTTCCAAAGACATGTTAAGCTTAAAGTAGAAAGGGTTAGGGGTCAGAGAGGGCTAGGGTTAGGGTCAGTGAGTACTAGGGTTAGGGTCAGTGAGGACCAGGGTTAGGGGTCAGTGAGTACTAGAGTTAGGGTCAGTGAGCACCAGGGTTAGGGGTCAGAGAGGACTATGGTTAGGGGTCAGTGAGGACCAGGGTTAGGGGTCAGTGAGTACTAGGGTTAGGGTCAGTGAGGACCAGGGCTAGGGGTCAGTGAGTACTAGGGTTAGGGTCAGTGAGCACCAGGGTTAGGGTCAGTGAAGACCAGGGTTAGGAGTCAGAGAGGACTATGGTTAGAGGTCAGGGAGGACCAGGGTTAGGGTCAGTGAGAGCCTATATAAATAGGTTCATTTGACTAGTTTGATTTTATCTAAGCAATAACACTGGGATGCAAACAAATGACTGTTATTCTGTGCAGCCACAGTACTGTGTGTTCAGTTTTTGTAATTGTTTTACAGACTGATTTGTGATTACTTTGTTAATGAGTTCTCATGGTTGCAGCCGAGTGATTTCTCATGGCGTCTGTTAACCTATCGGCCTCTTAAGTGATTAAAATACTGCAGTACTGCATATCGATAGCTCGGAGTTTGATTAATGGAGTCTGATTTTCACACTCCCTGTTGATGAGGCTCACCTGGGTGTGCACAGAACCGCCTCAACTCTGGTGTGTGGCTGAGGCGGGGGGGCAGCCAGCTTGGACAGATCAAAATCATTTAACCAGAAAGACTGAGGACAACCCAGAGGTTCGCTCGTATAAAACCTCTTCTATAAACCAATTTAAAACTTTTGTTATTTAAAAAAAAAGTATTTTCCATATTGCCTCAACACTCATTCAACACATACCGACTTTTCAGAAGACACAAACCACCTTCACCAAACCTGCTTGTTAGTTGAACTGTAGTTGGTAAGGGTTTGGTTAATCTGTTAGTGTAACTGGAGTTGGTAAGGTTTTGGTTAATATGTTAGTGTAACTAGTTGGTAAGGGTTTGGTTAATCTGTTAGTGTAACTGGAGTTGGTAAGGGTTTGGTTAATCTGTTAGTGTAACGAGTTGGTAAGGGTTTGGTTAATCTGTTAGTTTAACTGGAGTTGATAAAGGTTTGGTTAATCTCTTAGTTTAACTGTAGTTGGTAAGGGTTTGGTTAATCTGTTAGTGTAACTGGAGTTGGTAAAGGTTTGGTTAATCTGTTAGTGTAACTAGTTGGTAAGGGTTTGGTTAATCTGTTAGTGTAACTGGAGTTGGTAAGGGTTTGGTTAATCTCTTAGTTTAACTGGAGTTGGTAAGGGTTTGGTTAATCTCTTAGTTTAACTGGAGTTGGTAAGGGTTTGGTTAATCTGTTAGTGTAACTAGTTGATAAGGGTTTGGTTAATCTGTTAGTGTAACGAGTTGGTAAGGGTTTGGTTAATCTGTTAGTGTAACTGGAGTTGGTAAGGGTTTGGTTAATCTCTTAGTTTAACTGGAGTTGGTAAGGGTTTGGTTAATCTCTTAGTTTAACTGGAGTTGGTAAGGGTTTGGTTAATCTGTTAGTTTAACTGTAGATAAATAAGGGTTTGGTTAATCTCTTAGTTTAACTGTAGATAAATAAGGGTTTGGTTAATCTGTTAGTGTAACTGGAGTTGGTAAGGGTTTGGTTAATCTGTTAGTGTAACTGGAGTTGGTAAGGGTTTGGTTAATATGTTAGTGTAACTGTAGTTGATAAGGGTTTGGATAATCTGAAGCTAGACAACAACAACAACAACAACAACAAAATCCCCAGAGGAAAACAGCAGCATATTTGTGTTAAAAGAAGGTTAAATACTTGATTAATATTAAAAATCCTTCATATAGGACATTTGGTCAAGAGCATATGCATGGAAAAAGACATTCTCCCAGGAAGGAAGGATAGACCAAGGACAACAGACAGATCGAGGAGAGGGCGGGGAGAGAGAGAGAGAGAGAGAGTGTGTGTAGAGGAGGTGCTACATGCTGGAGGGGAGGTCTTGGAAGGAGGAGGAGGAGGAGGAGTCTATCTGTGGTGGAAGGACACATCTGTGGTGGAGGGGCCGTCTGTGGTGGAGGGGCCCGTCTGTGGTGGAGGGGTCGGACTGTGGTGGAGGGTCCGTCTGTGGTGGAGGGGCCCGTCTGTGATGGAGGGTCCCGACTGTAGTGGAGGGGTCCGACTGTGGTGGAGGGTCCGTCTGTGGTGGAGGGGCCCGTCTGTGATGGAGGGTCCCGACTGTGGTGGAGGGGTCCGACTGTGGTGGAGGGTCCGTCTGTGGTGGAGGGGTCTGGCTGTGGTGGAGGGTCCGGCTGTGGTGGAGGGGCCCGTCTGTGGTGGAGGGTCCGTCTGTGGTGGAGGGTCCGTCTGTGGTGGAGAGTCAGCAGGGGGCACTAATTCAGCCTATAATGAGGGAGAGTCCTCTCACTGTTCCACCACAGAGCACAGGGACCAGGGGAGAGGACATGCCGAGACACTACAGGAGGACATTACCTCACACACACACGTACACACGCACACACACCCACACGGTATGCGGGCTGCGTTGCTGTGAGGCGTTACAGAAGCGGGTGGGTAAGGAAGTCAGGGGACTGACTCATTCAGAGCGGAAGGTGCCGAACTCTTTAGCATAACGTGTTGTTTACCGCCGCGCATGAGAGCACAATTCAAGCCCGCGTTTGCCGAGAGCGTGCGGCAGCGAGGGACTGAGCGCCCGTCTGTGATGCCAGCCCAGGGACGGCGTGAACCACCTGTCACTGACGAAGACAGCCGCGGTGCTAATTCACGGCCCGGGTGACCCAGCCCTTCACTGCTGGGTAAACCAGAGCTGACGCGTGGCAGCTCCTCCGAGCAGACACGTTAGCGAGAACGTGAACGCAAGCAACCTTGCCACTGGTGTTTACACTTCTGATCAGTGCGTCGCCTCGAGCCTTCCTTCACGAGAGCCCGCGGGAAACTGAAGTGCTGTTTTAAAGCGAAACTGCAACAGGGAAAAGGAATCCACGGTACCCGGCGTTCCGGGCCCCACCCCGCACCCGGAGAGGAACAGGGGCCACCACCTGAAGACTCACGGTGGCATGCTTGTCCTTGACCTTCCCGCTGAGCTGTTCTGCCTGTCCCGGACATGGCTGCACGCTCTTCAGGCTGGTCTCGTACGTACGAGACCAGCGCTCAGACATACGTGTGCCAGGCAGCACACGGGCTACACGTCAGACGCACGCTTGTGTGTTAGCTGACTCCCACATTCAGGGTTATTGATTATTATGTTAAGATGGTACCGCAATACAATTATTTAGAAAAAGGAGCATTTTACCGTGAGCTGTCCTACTGGGGACCAGAACCCAGGCAGTAGGACGGGAGGCACAAGGATGAGTTGTTTTTAAGGTGCTTTTAAGGTGTTTTTAAGGTGTTTTTCCTCTTATGACTAAATATGGAGGTGTCATTTGTCACCTGTGAAGAGGCGGGCAGGGTTCGAGCCTCCCTGAGACGGACCGTGACTCTGTGCGCGTCGCTGTGGCGACACAGTTGCTACAGCGTTGTCGCTTCCTGCCGGTGGCACTGGGGGGCTGCAGCGAAGGGAGGGAGAGAGAGAGGGAGGGATGGAGGGATGGAGAGAAAGAAAAATTGGGGCCTGCACCTGCAGCAGCGTAATTAATGCCGCCGCCAGCGTCCAAAAATAAATCAGCACCTCAACGAGACTTTTCTGTTTAGGGTGAAAATCTCCTCCTTTTGCCTCCAGATTAATCACCCGCCCTGCCTCTGCAGCCGAGGACTCGAGGAAGAGGAAGAGGGCGAAAAATGTCTGCGTGCCTTTCTCGTCCGCCAGTAAAAATAAACAACAAACACCATACGTCAGAATGTGGCGCAAGATATAATTAGCTATTTCACTCCTCTTTCCTCTTCTCTCTCTCTCTCTCTCTCTCTCTCGCTCTCTCTCTCTCACACACACACACACACACATACATACACACAGACTCACAGAGAAAAAATTGAATAACAAAACAAATTCACATTGATTAATAGGCAAACCTTTTACATTCATTTGTCACGCTGGAAATGCCGGTGAACGTGCATATGTGTGTGTGTGTGAAAGGTCAGGGGTCGTCTTGGGATGGGCTCGGAGGTGTGTGTGGACTGGAGACGGGCCTTTGTTTAGGGTACTCCGCCATATGCTCCGCTGCTTTAACTTTAATGTTTTACATGCAACTTAATTTTGTTTGCTGTGTTCGTGTGTTGGATACACGGCATATTTTCTGCTGATGCAATCGTCATAAAACTGGGTTTATTTAGGTGTTGAAAATGCTATCAGCACCCATTCTGTAAGCATCGTGTAAGGTGGACGAAGGGAATGACCCATCAGAGTGATCTCAAAATGTAGTGGATTTCTGAAGGATCAGACATTTAAAATTTTTTCTAAGTAGATTTCAATGAACTAAAGAAGTGAAGAAACACAGATGTGTAGCAGTGAAACATCTGCTATTGAAGCACTACTGGTCTGAAGAATCTATCTATCTATCTATCTATCTATCTGTCTGTCTGTCTGTCTGTCTGTCTGTCTGTCTGTCTATTGACTATTTATACACAGATGCACATAGAACTAAAAGAAAGTCAAATCTGAAGTACTGTGCGAATGGTAGATTTGTTAGAGAATCTGTTTGTCAGGGAGACATTGGCTGGTGTGAATTGTTGGCTGTGTCTGAACTTATATGACTTTAGTAAATGCAGATCTCTGGATTACTGTTTTGTCAAGTGAGGTTTTACGTGGATTACAGATGCTGGGCAGATTAACTGAGATGAGGAAGGCTAATATTGAGCTTTCAGATTAAACATAAAAGACTCACAAAAAAAGGAAAGTGACCTCTTAGAAGCATTTTATTGCAGCCGCTCTCTTAAGGTGCTTTAAGTCCAGGTTATCTTGCACTGCTCTACCTCCAAGGAACACGCGCACACCCCATTAGTTATTTATTTTGCCAATTTGCGGTAAGAGCACAGGAATGAAACAGGACAGGGGAACCTCGCCAACCCCGAGACTGCGCTGCTTGCTCGATTAGTCTGTATCTGCTTTCCTGGTCAGACAATTAGAGAGTCATTTATTTGCACATTTCGGGGTGATGAGCCCCACACATGTGCCACACAGATCTGTCCCTCTTCAGCTGGGCCTATTTGCATAATGGGTAGGAGTGGGTGTGACGTCCCCGTGGGGCTGACCGCAGATCCAGGCGCCACGCAGCCGAGATGGCACTTCTGCGTCTGTTTTTGGGGAAAATTAATGGTGCATTTTCACATTTTATAATGTTATTTAATGATGCAATTCGTCTAATAAAAAGCAGCATTTCTGAAACATTTCTGCGTTTCTGCCTTCGTGTACGGTGAGGCCCAGAGGGGCCGTGTGGTTCTCCTCTCTGGGCACGGGGGCTACGTCGAGGATTACGTCTGGGGCTTCTCTCTGTGGCTGAGTGACACATGGCTTGAGTATAATGGTACGGTATAGTGTGTGTAGCTCTACTCCCAGTAAGGTGTGACCAGTAAGGCATGTTGCTGGTCTCGAGTATGAGTGAGTGGCACGTAGTTTCTGAATTCGAGTCATTTTACACACACACTGCTTGGGCGGGACGTAGCAACGTTTCCTGATAGTGCATGAACATGCGGCATTACGACGACACCATGGTCGGCTTACTTCTTCTAACTCACTCTCATGTTTCTCTTTCTGTCTCTCTCTCTCGCTCTCTCTCCCTCTCTCTCTCTCTCTCTCTCTCTCCAGTGTGGCGATGGACTGAATTTCCAAAGGTGCCGAGGGCAAGTTGGTCAGACCGAGCTTGACAGGAAGTGGCTGCCATGTCTTCGGTATCAGTTGTCCTGAACAAAACCTCCCTTTCTCTCTGCACACTCACACTCACACACACACACACACACACACACACACACACACACACACACACACACACACACACACACACACACACACACACGTGTGTTCTAAATACAAGAATACACCCAAAGACAAACTGTTAAGGTGTTGGACACACGGACAGTTTCCATGTTTGCTGGGCTGTCCACTGTTAGCAGTGCTGCTATCCGTGAGATGTTCTGGTGGACACACCAGCAGTGACCATGGGGCTGTGAGAGAACCAGAGAGAGCAAGAGTGTGTGTGTGTGTGTGTGTGTGTGTGTGAGTGTGTGTGTGTGTGTGTGTGTGTGTGTGTGTGTGTGAGTGTGTGTGTGTGTGTGAGTGTGTGTGTGTGTGTGTGTGTGTGTGTGTGTGAGTGTGTGTGTGTGTGTGTGTGAGTGTGTGTGAGTGTGTGTGTGTGTGTGTGTGTGTGTGTGTGTGTGAGTGTGTGTGTGTGTGTCTGTGTGTGTGTTTGTGTGTGTGTGTGTGTGTGTGTGTGTGCGTGCGTGCGCGCGCGCGTGCGTGCGTGCGTGAGTGTGTGTGTGTGTGTGAGTGTCTGTGTGTGTGTTTGTGTGTGTGTGTGTGTGTGTGTGTGTGTGTGTGTGTGCGTGCGTGCTCGCGCGCGCGTGTGTGAGTGCGTGTGTGTGAGTGTGTGTGTGTGTGTGTGTGTGTGTGTGTGTGTGTTCTATATTTGTGTCTTCACTCCCTAGTGTGTCCTGACTCCAGCTGTTCAGTGCTCTCTGTGCCTGGAGGTAGAGGTGGTGAGAAATTAGACACTGCACTGTAATGTGGCGTAAATGATGCAGAAAACACAATATATATTGACCATTTAATGCAGTGTGGTCTTTACCAGAATGTATGGGCCTGTGTCCCTTGACCTGCAGTTCTGCTGAAGAACTGAATACGTCTTGTTTTATATATTTGTTTTATTTGATTAATTTGTTGCCAGTTTAAACATTCAGCTGTTTTTAAGTGCTAGGTGTTGTGGGAAAGTCCACTTGTCCATATGCAGGCTAACCTCAGTGGTCACAACATGAATAATTAATACTGAACTTCTGTTTGAATGTGAGTGTGTGTGTATGTGTGTATATGTATGCGTGTGTGTGTATGAAAGATTGAGGTGTGTGTTGCCCTCAGCAGCACCAGAAAGACACCTCCAACACAGGACAGTGTTAACAAGACACCTCCAACACAGGACAGTGTTAACAAGACACCTCCAACACAGGACAGTGTTAACAAGACACCTCCAACACAGGACAGTGTTAACAAAACACCTCCAACACAGGACAGTGTTAACAAAACACCTCCAACACAGGACAGTGTTAACAAAACACCTCCAACACAGGACAGTGTTAACAAAACACCTCCAACACAGGACAGTGTTAACAAGACACCTCCAACACAGGACAGTGTTAACAAAACACCTCCAACACAGGACAATGTGTATATTAAAAATGTTATAAAGGCAGAGGAATGTTTACATTTAAAGAAAGTCACATGATTTGTTCAGTTAAACTGCCCCTGGTAGTACCCAGCCGTAACTTCTCACTCTGGTCTGTTTAATTACCCCAGTCTTGTCTAGTACAGTAATCTCACGTTCCTAATTATGTCCGCTTTAGCTGCAGGTGAATTCCTCGTTATCCTCGTCTCAAACTACCATGCCCAGGTGCCCCATCATCCCAGGATCAGAGATGTGGAGGTCCAGGTTCTGCACTAAGCTCTTCCTCTGAGCCCCTGGGTTCCTCCGGACGAGAGTGGAGATGGAGACTCAGGAAGTGAGACAGTAATGGCAGGTGAGAGCAGACCTGGTGCTGCTCGCTGCCGTGGGAGAGTTCCTCCCCTACCAGCAGCGCAGCTAAATATAGACCCGGAGAAATGTGCAAATATACAAATAGATTTCTGCAGTGATAAATGACCGTATCCCTTTACTGTGCTACAGCCAAGAGAAAGGCATTAATGAAAAGAACAACTACAGAACCATAAGGCATTTGGACAAACTTCTATCTATCTATCTATCTATCTATCTATCTATCTATCTATCTATCTATCTATCTATCTATCTATCTATCTATCTATCTATCTATCTATCTATCTATCTAAACTTGCTTATATTGCATTTGTAAATTATTTTTGGACAACACACAACACGACACACAACACACTACACCACACAACAAAAGACACCACACACCACATCACACAACACACCACACACAACATGCCCCACACCACCACACACTACCCCACACGTGAATCAGCGCGCGTGGAGTAAACGCTGTGTGCTTGCACTGCACTCCTCTCCCCGATCGGCTCAGGCAGGGACTTGTGGGTGTTTTGGGCCAGTGCCCTGCCTGTTACAGAGGGAGGACGGCTTCCCCAACCACCAGCGGAACAACAGTGACACAGAGCTGCTTTTTGTAAGATTAGACGTTAGTAATCAGAACACAGAACACCAGCCAGGGGAGGGAGGTGTGGAGAGGATAGAAGAAAAAGGCAGAAGAGAAGAAGAGGTGAGGAGGGTCAGAAAGCCACAAATAACAAATAAAAATACAAACAACAAATAAAAATAACAAATAAGTACCACGTGGATCGTTCAGAAATCAACGTGTTTGCGCTCTGAGGCCGTACTAGTACTGGCAGCGGTCACCGGCCTCTGGAGCAGTGCTGTCTGTTTCTACCCCCCTTACATTCTCTCTCTTCCCCTGTTTCTTCATCTCCGTCCCCTCTCTCTCTCCCTCCCTCTCTCTCTCTCTCTCTCTCCCTCTCTCTATCGCTCTCTCTCTCTCTCTCTCTCTCTCCTTCTCTCAACCAGCACAACAAACAACAAACCCTTCACTCAAAGCATGCTGTCAGCAAGAATATGGCAGGTGTGTTAACTCCCACTATACCAAATTAAGACCTGCAAGATTGCAGAAAGATGCTTTTTCTCCTCATAACTGGAGTCTGATAATTAGACGCGGTACCCTGCGAAAGCGAAATGATGGCTAGAGCACCGAGGGGGTGTGCCAAGGTTTTAGGTTTGCGAGGAAACTTGATTGCCACTTACTGTTCCCCTCAGACTCTCTATCCTCTGCGGCGAGGATGAGTCATTCACCTTCATCGGCGTGAGTCTGCCCTGAGGACGAAGGTAACACACCCCTGGCCAAAATAAATAAAAAAAAACCTATCTGTTCACTAAACTGCGCCAGTCTGGGTGTTGTACGTCACACCGACTCTCGTGTAAAGTTTATCTGAAGCCGAGTCTGGGCCTGAAGTGTTAGCATTTACTGTGAGTTACCTTTTGTTGATGTGCAGGTCGTGATTTGCATGAGGAACTTCAGGCTGCTTGTTATCTGACACTAGGGGGCGCCAGAGACTTGTGTTGTCCTGCAGGGTCTTGGTCCTGTCAGAGGGAGGAGGCGTGTGGAGGGGAGCGAGATTTCCTGAGCTTGCAGCTGATTTGACCCCGTGACCCCCCCAGTGAGTTCCTTGCTGTACATCACACCAGTTTGCTGTCGTCTTTTTCAGCAGAGTTGTGGGTAATTAGACTTTCCTGTGTGGCTACAATATTTCACATGAGCAGAAACTGAACTGAGCTCTTTTGCATTCAGGAGTGTAATCTATATAATATATATAATCTATATAATCGGTATAATCTATATAATCTCCAACAGCAGGACACTGTTCACACATGGATTTTACTCGAATAGGTATTCTAACAAATTTGAATAGTCTTACATCATTGTGTATTTGTTTGTGCTATGATGGGAATCAAATGTTTATATTCGGGTGGCTCATAGAATCAGGTAAACACACTTTACTCCTGCTAGATTCAGGTAAGCACACTTTACTCCTGGTAGATTCAGGTAAACACACTTTACTCCTGGTAGATTCAGGTAAACACACTTTACTCCTGGTAGATTCAGGTAAGCACACTTTACTCCTGGTAGATTCAGGTAAGCACACCTTTGATTTCAGTAAAAGTGTGTGTCTTTGCGTGGCGTGAGAGACGTTAAGCACTGAGATCAACGTGATCACTGTGCTGTGACACGTGTCCTGTAGGGTAGTAGGAGCAGGTTCAGGAGTCAGTCAGTACCTGACATTAATTATGCAGCACATTTACAGAGCTGCTGTTGACCCAAAGTTCTGGACAGCAGTGAAAGAGATTAGTTACAGTGACAGAAGCAGAATTAACATGTCAGAAGCGAGTGACAAAGGAGTGATTCAAGTCTTGTTTTAGAATTTGAAAAAGAAGCACTTCTGATCTGCATAACTCACACCACACTAACCCCTAACCCTTAACACTAACCCCTAACCCTAACCCCTAACTCACACCACACTAACCCCTAACTCTAACCCCTAACTCACACCACACTAACCCCTAACCCTTAACACTAACCCCTAACCCTAACCCCTAACTCACACCACACTAACCCCTAACTCTAACCCCTAACTCACACCACACTAACCCCTAACCCTTAACACTAACCCCTAACCCTAACCCCTAACTCACACCACACTAACCCCTAACCCTTAACACTAACCCTAACCCTAACCCCTAACTCACACCACACTAACCCCTAACTCTAACCCCTAACTCACACCACACTAACCCCTAACCCCTAACTCACACCACACTAACCCCTAACCCCTAACCCCTAACTCACACCACACTAACCCCTAACCCTTAACACTAACCCCTAACCCTAACCCCTAACTCACACCACACTAACCCCTAACTCTAACCCCTAACTCACACCACACTAACCCCTAACCCTTAACACTAACCCCTAACCCTAACCTCTAACTCACACCACACTAACCCCTAACCCCTAACTCACACCACACTAACCCCTAACCCTTAACACTAACCCCTAACCCTAACCTCTAACTCACACCACACTAACCCCTAACTCTAACCCCTAACTTACACCACACTAACCCCTAACCCTTAACACTAACCCTTAACCCTAACCCCTAACTCACACCACACTAATCCCTAACCACTACCTCTAACTTAAACCACAATAACCCCTAACCTCTAACTCTAACCCCTAACCCTAACCCCTAACCCCTACCTCTACTTCACACCAACTAACCCCCCTAACCCTAACCCCTAACTCTCACCACACTAACCCTTAACCTTAACCCCTAACTCCTAACTCTCACAACACTCAGCCTACAGGAGCCACTGCAGAGTCCTGACTTGACTGAGGTCCGACCCGGAGGCCCGGCTAGGGTTTCTCCTTCAGAGGTGGTTCTGCTGTACCCTGGAGCAACAGACAGCAGTGCGCAGAGACACCGTTCTGAGTGTGTGTGTGTGTGTGTGTGTATGGGTGAATATGTGTGTGATGTTACATATATACCCAGAAGCATAACTGACATGCAAGGTTAGGAGGTTTAAAGATTCTTGTTTTTTGTATTTTTCTTTCCTTTCTTTTGTGTGTTTTTGTGTTTATTTTTTAGAGCAGAAGTTTGGGAATTAGCAAAGTGCTCTATATACTGTGTGTTTGTGAGTCTCTGTGTGTGTTTGTGAGTCTTTGTGTGTGTTTGTGAGACTGAGTATGTCTGTGAGACTCTGAGTGTGTTTGTGAGTCTTTGTGTGTGCTTGTGAGTCTCTGAGTGTGTTTGTGAGACTGTGTGTGTTTGTGAGTCTCTGTGTGTGTTTGTGAGTCTTTGTGTGTGTTTGTGAGACTCTGAGTATGTTTGTGAAATCTGAGTGTGTTTGTGAGTCTTTGTGTGTGTTTGTGAGTCTCTGAGTGTGTTTGTGAGACTCTGTATGTGTTTATGAGTCTCTGAGTGTGTTTGTGAGTCTCTGTACATGTTTGTGAGTCTCTGAGTGTGTTTGTGAGTCTCTGTATGTGTTTGTGAGCCTCTGTGTGTGTTTGTGAGTCTTTGTGTGTGTTTGTGAGACTCTGAGTATGTTTGTGAAATCTGAGTGTGTTTGTGAGTCTTTGTGTGTGTTTGTGAGTCTCTGAGTGTGTTTGTGAGACTGTGTGTTTGAGACTCTGTATGTGTTTGTGAGCCTCTGAGTGTGTTTGTGAGACTCTGTATGTGTTTATGAGTCTCTGAGTGTGTTTGTGAGTCTCTGTACATGTTTGTGAGTCTCTGTGTGTGTTTGTGAGTCTCTGAGTGTGTTTGTGAGACTGCGTGGGTTTGTGAGTCTTTGTGTGCGTTTGTGAGACTGTGTGTGTTTATGAGTCTTTGTGTGTGTTTGTGAGTCTCCGAGTGTGTTTGTGAGACTGTGTGTGTTTGTGAGTCTCTGTGTGTGTTTGTGAGTCTCTGAGTGTGTTTGTGAGACTGTGTGTGTTTGAGGCTCTGTATGTGTTTGTGAGCCTCTGAGTGTGTTTGTGAGACTCTGTGTGTGTTTGAGTCTCTGAGTGTGTTTGTGAGTCTCTGTACATGTTTGTGAGTCTCTGTGTGTGTTTGTGAGTCTCTGTGTGTGTTTGTGAGACTGTGTGTGTTTGTGAGTCTTTGTGTGTTTGTGAGACTGTGTTTGTGAGTCTCTGTACGTGTTTGTGAGACTCTGTGTTTGTGAGTCTCTGTGTGTGTTTGTGAGTCTCTGTGTGTGTGAGTCTTTGTGTTTGTTTGTGAGACTGTGTGTGTTTTTGTGAGTCTCTGAGTGTTTGTGAGACTGTGTGTTTGTGAGTCTCTACATGTTTGTGAGACTATGTGTGTGTTTGTGAGACTGTGTGTGTTTGTGAGTCTTTGTGTTTGTGAGACTGTGTGTTTGTGAGTCTCTGTATGTGTTTGTGAGACTGTGTTTGTGAGTCTTTGTGTGTGTTTGTGAGACTGTGTGTGTTTGTGAGTCTGTGTGTGTTTGTGACTCTCTGTACGTGTTTGTGAGACTCTGTGTTTGTGAGCCTTTGTGTGTGTTTGTCAGTCTGTGTGTGTTTGTGAGTCTTTGTGTTTGTTTGTGAGTCTCTGAGTGTTTGTGAGTCTCTGTACATGTTTGTGAGACTGTGTTTGTGAGTCTCTGTACGTGTTTGTGAGACTGTGTGTTTGTGAGTCTCTGTACGTGTTTGTGAGACTATTTGTGTGTTTGTGAGACTGTGTGTGTTTGTGAGTCTCTGTACATGTTTGTGAGACTGTGTGTTTGTGAGACTGTGTGTTTGTGAGTCTCTGTGTGTGTTTGTGAGACTCCGTGTGTGTTTGTGAGTCTCTGTGTGTGTTCGTGAGAGTGTGTTTGTGAGTCTTTGTGTGTTTGTGAGACTGTGTGTGTTTGTGAGTCTGTGTGTGTTTGTGACTCTCTGTACGTGTTTGTGAGACTCTGTGTTTGTGAGCCTTTGTGTGTGTTTGTCAGTCTGTGTGTGTTTGTGAGTCTTTGTGTTTGTGAGACTGTGTGTTTGTGAGTCTCTATGTGTTTGTGAGACTGTGTTTGTGAGTCTTTGTGTGTGTTTGTGAGACTGTGTGTGTTTGTGATTCTGTGTGTGTTTGTGACTCTCTGTACGTGTTTGTGAGACTCTGTGTTTGTGAGCCTTTGTGTGTGTTTGTCAGTCTGTGTGTGTTTGTGAGTCTTTGTGTGTGTTTGTGAGTCTCTGAGTGTTTGTGAGTCTCTGTACATGTTTGTGAGACTCTGTATGTGTTTGTGAGTCTCTGTACATGTTTGTGAGACTGTGTGTGTTTGTGAGTCTCTGTACGTGTTTGTGAGACTGTGTGTTTGTGAGTCTCTGTGTGTGTTTGTGAGTCTTTGTTAACAGCATAAAAATGTTGATAATTTTCATGATTTTCTCTGTGTTCTGGGTTGATCATTTCTTCCATGTCACATATTTTAAAAGTTTGTCCAGATCTCCATTGCTCTGGAGCTGCA
>NC_137520.1:1560000-1575000 GCF_041902795.1 Electrophorus electricus
TGTGTGTGTGTTCGTGTGTACATTTGTGACAGCGTATGTGTGCATATGTGTGTGTTTGTGCGTGTGAGAGCATGTGTGCTTTGGCATTTGAGAGCCCTTTCAATGAGTGTGTGTGTGTGTGTGTGTGTGTGTGTGTGTGTGAGAGCATGTGTGCAAGTGTGTGTATGTGTGTGTATGTCTGCGTGCAAGTGTGTGTGTGTGTGTGTGTGTGTGTGTGTGTGTGTTTAATGACATAATAGGAAGTTCATGTCTTCTCACCACTTTGGTCTTTCGAGGACATTCTGCACAACACTTACACAGTGAAGAAGACTACCCACAACACTCAGTGATGAAGACTACCCACAACACTCACACAGTGATGAAGACTACCCACAACCCACAAGACTACCTGCAGTGTATCTGCAGTTCTACACTGACACACACACACATACGTTCAGAAGGAAATTCAGGCTTACAATAACCAGTCTGAAGGTTTATAATTGAATACATATGGAAAGTACCCTTGTTAACCGTGTGTGTGTATGTGTCAGAATGAGACTTCATCTGTAGGTCTGTTCTTTTTGTCTGTTTTGTACCGACGCTCTTCTGTGATCAGGGTTGGACGTGCCCACGTTGGGTTCTGTTTTTGCACGTTGGAGGACAATCATCTCCTTGGAAGTGTTTTCTCTATCTCTATCATCCACATTACGGGACGCTGATTAAGGCTGCTACAGTTGGACGTGTCTGTGGAATTATATTGGCGTTACTTTGTCAGGGAGATTAAAGAACAGCCATCGTATGTGGGAACAGAAGAGCCCACAGATGTTCTACGTGGATATGAAGTCTCCGACCACCTCTGTAAGCCTCCTAAGCCATCAGAGGCGGAGCACTGATGGAGAATTTCCAAGAATGTGGATTACGTCCGCGCTACGGCGTCTCAACCCTCGAGTTTAATTCAGTTACGTTTTTATTAGCGTAGCCCTTTTTACGAAGTGCACAACTGCAAAGCAGACCTGGTGCGCATCTCCACCAGGTGATGTTAAAGACGAGGTGTCGAGCGAAGTCCTGCCGTGATGGACGTCCAGATCCAGGTAAGAGCCATTAGCGATGTGTTCCTTATTCCATAAGACCGTGCCTAGGAAAACAGGAGTGGAAGGAGGGTGGTTCGGCTGAGCTCACGGAAATATACAACCTCCTTCCTCAGATAAATGATCTCATTTGAAGGCCAATCAGAGCTCAGCGGGAGTTTCTCTACAAACACACACACACACACACACACACACACACACACACAGACAGACTAGTACACAGATGAGCACACACAAATACACATACATGAAACACACACTTCCTTTACCTGATCTCGGTCCCTCTTCAGGTCCAGAACTTCCTCCTCCCTCACTGGCTGTTACAGTTCATTTCCCACACCATCGTCTTCCTCATTTTCCTTGTCTTCCCAATGCTCTTCACATTCCTGGGTGTGAAACGCAAGGCCACAGATCACTTAGACTCTTAGAGTGCTGGAACACACACACACACACACACTATCTCTTCGACTCTTAGGGCTCTGGAGAGCTAGCTTGTCCATGAGTATCGTTAAACCTGCCAAAGCACAAAATTGCCACCTCCTCCATCACCTCCTCCACCCTCCCCTCCTCCATCACCTCCTCCACCCTCCCCTCCTCCATCACCTCCTCCACCCTCACCTCCTCCATCACCTCCTCCACCCTCACCTCCTCCATCACCTCCTTCATCCTCCCCTCCTCCATCACCTCCTCCACCCTCCCCTCCTCCATCACCTCCTCCACCCTCCCCTCCTCCATCACCTCCTCCACCCTCACCTCCTCCATCACCTCCTCCACCCTCACCTCCTCCATCACCTCCTCCACCCTCCCCTCCTCCATCACCTCCTCCACCCTCCCCTCCTCCGTTTGCTACATGAGGACAGACTGCTGAGGTGCTTGGCTGTATCCTACTGTCCCCCCAGAACGCTGGCTGACCAGCCTTGACTGACCCCTTATCATGGACACGACATCAAAACACTGAGGTCTGTTCTCACCAAAACCTCCATTTGTTTTTTTTCCCAACTGCAGTCAGCCAAATCAACAAGACCCAGTTACCCCACTGACATAAACCTTTCATCTATTTATTACACAATACTGTCTTTTATTTAGTCTTATTTACACTTATTCTGTTTTTATGTGAGCTCTTAAATCTTGCACTATTATTGTTATGTATAATATTATTTAGATCTACTGTGTCTTTGTACCTCATATATATATATATATATGTTTTCCTTCCCTGATGAAGAGGCCATGGTAAAACCACTCACTCGTGTCTTTCGTGTTTTTGAGGGAATGCACGATGGAGGAGGTTTCAAATTCCGCCGAGTTCTCCGTTAGCGAAGGGCGTGAACGTCAGGAGAGGAAGGGCGAGAAGAAAAAGAAAAGAACGAGGGAGGAAGAGGAGGCAGGTAAAAAGGCATGCATCAGCAGAAAGCTTGTTTTTCTGCAGCCTGGAGATTCTATTTAAAGTGAGGAGGAGAGGCGAGAGGAGAGGAGGAGGAGGAGGAGGAGAGGAGGAGGAGGAGAGGAGGAGGAGAGGAGAGGAGGAGGAGAGGAGAGCGGAGGAGAGGAGGGAATTTGTAGGCAGAGAGATATGATGAGGGGGATGGTGGGCCTATTTTGGAGGGGTAGTTCAAGAGAGCTTTGATGTTTTTTTGGAAGAGCACATGTGCTTGTGTGTGTGTGTGTGTGTGTGTGTGTGTGTGTGTGTGTGTGTGTGTGTGTGTGTGTGTGTGTGTTGTGGTGAAGGTGTGTGAGACTGAGGTATTAATCTTCCTTGTCAGAACAGGCCAGATGTAGCAGGGCCGGTGAGAAATATGAGGCTGAACTCAGCACTGCTGGACACCAGGACGGGACTGACTGGGGTGGAGCGGGACTGACTGTGGTGTAGCGGGACTGACTGGGGTGTAGCGGGACTGACTGGGGTGGAGTGGGACTGACTGTGGTGGAGCAGGACTGACTGTGGTGTAGCGGGACTGACTGGGGTGGAGTGGGACTGACTGTGGTGGAGCGGGACTGACTGTGGTGTAGCGGGACTGACTGGGGTGGAGTGGGACTGACTGTGGTGGAGCGGGACTGACTGTGGTATAGCGGGACTGACTGGGGTGGAGCGGGACTGACTGGGTGGAGCGGGACTGACTGGGGTGGAGCGGGAATGATTGTGGTGTAGCGGGACTGACTGGGGTGGAGCGGGACTGACTGTGGTGGAGCGGGACTGACTGGGGTGGAGCAGGACTGACTGTGGTGTAGCGGGAGTGATTGTGGTGTAGCGGGACTGACTGGGGTGTAGCGGGACTGACTGGGGTGTAGCGGGACTGACTGGGTGTAGCGGGACTGACTGGGGTGAGATGAGAATGGAACACATGAACTACTGAAGCACCACACAAAGCCCAGTTGTCACAATTAATAATTAATGAGGCATCAGTGAAGACGCCCTGTGGTCTCAGGCTCACACACACACACACACACACACACACATATACATGCACAACCAGGGCATGCCTACACACACACGCGCGCACACACACACACACACACACACACACACATATACATGCACAACCAGGGCATGCCTACACACACGCGCGCACACACACACACACACACACACACACACACACATTGGCGTGTGTGGTGAGTCATATCTCATATCTCGCTGATGTTGGATGTTGTTTCAGATCGAACTGTCTGGTCTCGGCGGGGGGGGGGGGGGGTCCCGTTGGGTCTGTTTGCACTTAATCATGCAAAAATAAGATCAGGACTTGTAGGACATTGCAGAAAACACGAGGCCAAGCTGCTTCCGCATATGGTGGGTAAGCCTCCGTAATCCGTCATGTTTTAGTGTGTGTTGGCAGATACCTGTAGAGTTGGTTGTTCCTAAAGAGATGCTGTCCAGTGCCAAGGCCGACTGGACCTGCCTAGAAGATGTGCACAGAAGAATCGCTCATAAGTTTAATCAAATAAAAGTATTGGATTTTTGGAAAGGATTTAATCTTTTGATATAATATATTGAAATATTGATTGAAGTAGAATTAAAATTTACCTGCAAAAAACCTAAACTAAGGGTATAAAAGATAGCAGGTCAATAAAACTCAAATGACCTACAGGACAGTGACCTACAGGACAGTGTTACCTACAGGACAGTTTTACCTACAGGACAGAGTGACCTACAGGACAGTGACATACAGGACAGTGTTACCTACAGGACAGTGTTACCAACAGGACAGTGACCTACAGGACAGTGACCTACAGGACAGTTACATACAGGACAGTGTTACCTACAGGACAGTGACCTACAGGACAGTTACCTACAGGACAGTTACCTACAGGACAGTTACATACAGGACAGAGTTACCTACAGGACAGTGACCTACACAACAGAGTTACCTACAGGACAGTGATCTACAGGACAGTGACCTAGAGGACAGAGTTAACTACAGGACAGTGACCTACAGGACAGTGTTACCTACAGGACAGAGTTACCTACAGGACAGTGTTACCTACAGGACAGAGTTACCTACAGGACAGTGACCTACAGGACAGTTACCTACAGGACAGAGTTACCTACAGGACAGTTACCTACAGGACAGTGACCTACAGGACAGAGTTACCTACAGGACAGTGACCTACACAACAGAGTTACCTACAGGACAGTGATCTACAGGACAGTGACCTAGAGGACAGAGTTAACTACAGGACAGTGACCTACAGGACAGAGTTACCTACAGGACAGTGACCTACAGGACAGTGTTACCTACAGGACAGAGTTACCTACAGGACAGTGTCCTTCAGGACAGTGACCTACAGGACAGTGACCTACAGGACAGAGTTACCTACAGAACTGAGAGATTGTGATTGTTCCCTGGTTTTCCTGAACTGTGAATGGCAGGCTCCGCCTTCTCTTGTAGGCTCTCAGCTGTACAGTTGTTCTCTCAGTGTGGCCCCCCACCATACATACCCTCCCTTGCTAGCCTCGCTCTGAAAATTGATGTCAATTATTAACCAAGAAAAGGTGAAATGCCCGAGTATGTTTGAGGACAGAATGAGTTTAAATAGGCATCCAGCGTGCTGTTGGCTTCTGTAGTAGATTTGATATGAGTGCCTTTATTTCAGTGATTCTTATCTTTTCCAAAAGGCCAGGAGTTAATTTGGGCTGTACAGACAGTGACACACCAGGCTGCCTGAGAAAAGATCTTCTGTGGTGCCTGTCTGGGAAATTAAATGACCCTTACATTACATACAGATCTGCTCTGCGTCAGTATTTTACATGTCTAGTTAGGCGCGCGCATGTGCATGTGTTTATTCTTTGACATTGTGACATTAAATAATTGAAATGGTTTTTAGATTATTTTCTTTTCTTGTTCAATCTCCAGAACACGCACTTCTTACCAAATAGTTCAAATCAAATTGAACCTTTTCTCCATTAGTTTCTTCTCCTCTCTTTCCCTGTTTCCTTTATTCTGTTCACCTTTCCTGCAGTCTTTTCCCTGATGTAATCTCTCTCTCTCTCCTGTAATCTCTCTCTCTCCTGTAATCTCTCTCACTCTGATGTAATCTCTCTCTCTCACTCTGCTGTAATCTCTCTCTCTCCTGTAATCTCTCTCTCACTCTGCTGTAATCTCTCACTCTGCTGTAATCACTCCCTCACTCTGCTGTAATCTCTCTCTCACTCTCCTGTAATCTCTCTCCCACTCTGCTGTAATCTCTCTCACTCTCCTGTAATCTCTCCCTCACTCTCCTGTAATCTCTCTCTCACTCTGCTGTAATCTCTCTTTCACTCTCCTGTAATGCTGGCTTTGCCATTGGAATCAGTATGAATTAATGGTTTATCATATGGCCCATGACACACTATCACTCTCAGCACTGGTAATTGTGTGTGTGGCCACACCAGTGGGAATCTGCTGCCAATTTTCTCCCAGTACGTCTGCCAAACGACGCGTGTTTACACGTGCCTCCCCAGAGGGGCGTTTGTCACAACGCGACTTCTTACATTTCAATAACACGCTGGCTCCCAGGATACACATTCTCTCTTTTTCACACATGCATGAGTGCGTGCACACACACACACCCCAAACAGGTTCATGTGCATTTATTGCTTTGAGAAGCAAGACAATGAGTCCGTTAGTGTTTACTCACATGTCTGTTTAATTTTATCTAATTTTGAAAGTCGTATAACAGTCGTATAACAGTAATTATCTTTGTGAACTTGCTTAATGTTTAATGTTTTACTACACATTCCTAATCACCAGAGCGTGTTCTAAGTCTCCTGTTATTAATTCAGAATTCTTAATTCAATCTTTTTAACTGTCTAATTCATTTAGAATTATTAATTCAGACTTTTTAATTTAGTCTAATTCAAAATTATTAATTCAGTGTCATTAATTCAGAATTATAACGACTGGTTGGTTATTGTGAACTCATAAATACTTCACAACAGATACTACACATGAGTGCAGTATGTTCACACTCCTAATCTGGTTACACAGGCAGAAAAAAAACAATACCCCCCCCCCCGGAAAAACAAAACAAACCACAACAACAAAAAAACAAAAAGATACAGGATCTAATCCCACCTGAGCGCCAGATTTCCTATGAGTGCATTTGCACAAACTCCAATAATGTTGCACGGGCCAGATCTCATCGGCTCAGCTAGGTGTGGAGATGGATAGTGTGTTCCTACATTTGCATGAACCTGCGTGGAACAGACCTGCCACATCTGTCTGCAGCACAATCTCTCAAACCTGCCTGCGTCCAGCCTGGTTCCTTCACCGGTAGCCGTCTTCTAAGACAGGCCCCCTCTCCCCATCCCTCCATCCTCCTCTCTATCTGCCATTAATCACACCATCCTAATTAACAGCGCGTACGTCCCTGGCTATCCTCGGGCTCAGAGAGAGCAGCTGCTCCAGCCCCAGAGACATCCGAGCCAGATCGGCCGCCAGCGGCAGGGAACCAGGAGCCAGGTGGGAATGCTGTGGGAAGACCAGGCCCAGGGAAGGAGGTGTAAGCCAGCCCACAAAGGGTGTGACCCAAAAACGTCCAAAGAGCAGGATGGAGAAAGCAGGGGATGTACTCAGGCTGGTGTTTACAGACAAGACATAGCAGGGGTTGTAGTGGGAACCACCCTAAACCATTACTGAAGCACAGAGATAGAGACCGGAGACCGGAGATAGAGACCGGAGCACAAAGATAGAGACCGGAGCACAATGATAGAAACTGGAGCACAGTAATAATGACCAGAGCACTGTGATAAAGACTGGAGCACAGTGATACAGACTGGAGCACAGTGATACAGACTGGAGCTTAGTGAGAGAGACTGGAGCTTAGTGAGAGAGACTGGAGCACAGTGATACAGACTGGAGCACAGTGATACAGACTGGAGCACAGTGATACAGACTGGAGCTTAGTGAGAGAGACTGGAGCACAGTGAGAGAGACTGGAGCACAGTGATACAGACTGGAGCTTAGTGAGAGAGACTGGAGCTTAGTGAGAGAGACTGGAGCACAGTGATACAGACTGGAGCTTAGTGAGAGAGACTGGAGCTTAGTGAGAGAGACTGGAGCACAGTGATAAAGATCAGAGAACAGTGATAATGACCAGAGCACAGTGATGGAGACTGAAGCACAGTAATAAAGACCAGAGCACAGTGATAAAGACCAGAGCACAGTGATGGAGACTACAGGACCGTGATGGAGACTGGAGCACAGTGATAAAGAGCACAGTGATAGAGAGCACATGATAGAGAATGGGGGACATTGATAGAGACTGGAGCACAGTGAGAGAGACTGGACCACAGTGATACAGACTGGAGTACAGTGATACAGACCAGAGCACAGTGATAAAGACTGGAGCACAGTGATGGAGACTGGATCACAGTGATAATGACTAGAGCACAGTGATAGAGACTGGAGCACAGTGATAGAGACCGGAGCACAATGATAAAGAGCACATGATAGAGACTGGAGGACATTGATAGATACTGGAGCACAGTGATACAGACTGGAGTACAGTGATACAGAATGGAGCACAGTGATACAGACTGGAGCACAGTGATACAGACTGGAGTACAGTGATACAGACTGGAGTACAGTGATACAGACCGGAGCACAGTGATAAAGACTGGAGCACAGTGATGGAGACTGGATCACAATGATAATAACTGGAGTACTGTGATAAAGAGCACAGTGATAGAGACTGGAGCACAGTGATAGAGACTGATGTTTTGTTTAGTTAATAGGAGCCCATTTTCCAGACTTGCTCCAGATTTCCTCACTGTGCGCGACATATTCAAAACAGAGCCTTTGGTTGACCCTCAACATAATGTACAGTATTATTTACATACAATGTGAATTTCCACCTATGAACTCCTACTCTCCTGGACATCATGGCAGAAGAAAGCAGAACGCAGCAAATGGTGTTATAGAGAACCCAGCCAACCCTGCTGGTCTCTCTGCCCCAGGAGCTCTGGGACTGGAGAACCCGGCCAGCGCTGCTGGTCTCTCTGCCCCAGGAGCTCTGGGACTGGAGAACCCGGCCAGCGCTGCTGGTCTCTCTGCCCCAGGAGCTCTGGGACTGGAGAACCCGGCCAGCGCTGCTGGTCTCTCTGCCCCAGGAGCTCTGGGACTGGAGAACCCAACCAGCGCTGCTGGTCTCTCTGCCCCAGGAGCTCTGGGACTGGAGAACCCGGCCAGCGCTGCTGGTCTCTCTGCCCCAGGAGCTCTGGGACTGGAGAACCCAACCAGCGCTGCTGGTCTCTCTGCCAAATGCTCCACCTGCATGCTGCCTCCTTGCAACGAAGGTGTCTGGCAGTAAGGGGCGCTGCTGCTCTGGTGGTGAGAGCACTCGCCCCGCCCGCACGGACCCCGCATGTGGCACCATCTGTTGGCACAGTGTGCCCACCGACCTGGCACATGACCACCCATGCGAACGCCTGCCACCAGACCACCGGCACGGAGGCGTCATGCGCTTCATTCATCTCCCTGCAGGGGGAGCTGACACACACACCTGTTGGAGAGGAAGAGGGTGGTGATGTCATGTGGAATAAGATCAATGGCTGGTCTTGGTTCATTTCACTTCTACACACTTGCATGCCAACAGGAAAATGTTCTCTTTTATCTTCTCCATGCTCAAGAAAAAGCACATTTAAATATTTCACATTTGGAGGCAAATTTGACACGGCGACTGTCAAGTGTGTGCTGGTTGGAATACAAGTACACGTGTTGTTAAACAGGCACTTTGTGTTCAAGATTCTGAGCTTCTGATGCAGCTAAAAAAAACTTGTGAGGCCAAACCCTGATATTCCCACACACACCAAACCCTGATATTCCCGCACAGACCAAACCCTGATATTCCCACACAGACCAAACCCTGATATTCCCCACACACCAAGCCCTGATATTCCTGCCATGTAGAGGGAATGTGCCTGAGGTCTAAGATGGAGGCATTACATGAAGTGAGGAGAAGGTTCTCCAGGGTAGGATGTGGGTGTGTGTTGCCAGGGAGGAAGTGGTTTGACGTGCACAGTTTCTTCTGCTGACCAAACCATGAGCCGACCTGATCTCTGAACACTTCCTGTGGGCTCACTGCCACAGCCCTGACCTCATTTCAGGACTCTTAACCTGGGGGCGAGGTCAGATGACCGCTGATTCACTCAACTGCCAGGACCCCCTTAACGCCCCCAACCCCCTGCTGGGGTCTCACTCATATAAATTATTTTTAATACACCCTCCTCTGACAGGGCCATGTGCTACCATGTGCAGCTGGATGTGCAAAGGGGAGGAGCATTGTTTTTAAGCCTTTATTATGGGATGGCAAGATGGGGAGCACATTCATCTGTAGCTCTGGGAAGCGTTTGGTACGCGGACTTCATTAATTAGGAATGTGGAAGAAACAGGTCATGTAGAGACATGGGGGAAGTACTGGGGAGCGGGAGAGTCAAACTGGGAGGTGTGGAACAGTACTGGGGAGCGGGAGAGTCAAACTGGGAGGTGTGGAACAGTACTGGGGAGGGGGAGAACCATACTGGGAGGTGTGGAACAGTACTGGGGAGGGGGAGAACCATACTGGGAGGTGTGGAACAGTACTGGGGAGGGGGAGAACCATACTGGGAGGTGTGGAACAGTACTGGTGAGGGGGAGAACCGTACTGGGAGGTGTGGAACAGTACTGGTGAGCGGGAGAACCACACTGGGAGGTGTGGAACAGTACTGGTGAGGGGGAGAACCATAGTGGGAGGTGTGGAACAGTACTGGTGAGCGGGAGAACCATACTGGGAGGTGTGGAACAGTACTGGTGAGCGGGAGAACCGTACTGGGAGGTGTGGAACAGTACTGGTGAGGGGGAGAACCGTACTGGGAGGTGTGGAACAGTACTGGGGAGGGGGAGAACCATACTGGGAGGTGTGGAACAGTACTGGTGAGGGGGAGAACCATAGTGGGAGGTGTGGAACAGTACTGGTGAGGGGGAGAACCGTACTGGGAGGTGTGGAACAGTACTGGTGAGGGGGAGAACCGTACTGGGAGGTGTGGAACAGTACTGGTGAGGGGGAGAACCGTACTGGGAGGTGTGGAACAGTACTGGTGAGGGGGAGAACCGTACTGGGAGGTGTGGAACAGTACTGGTGAGGGGGAGAACCATAGTGGGAGGTGTGGAACAGTACTGGTGAGGGGGAGAACCGTACTGGGAGGTGTGGAACAGTACTGGTGAGGGGGAGAACCGTACTGGGAGGTGTGGAACAGTACTGGCGAGGGGGAGAACCGTACTGGGAGGTGTGGAACAGTACTGGTGAGGGGGAGAACCACACTGGGAGGTGTGGAACAGTACTGGTGAGGGGGAGAACCGTACTGGGAGGTGTGGAACAGCGGTTTAGCATGGTAGCGGCGAGGGTAGAACAGCAGTGTGTGGGTGTAGAATAGTGGTGTAGGGGTAGAACAGTGGAGTGTCGGGTGGAAATGTGGTGTGGGGGTAGAACAGTGGGAAGAGTAGATCAGTGGTGGGGGCAGAGGAGCAGTGTGAGGGGTAGAACAGCATCGGGGGGGGTAGAATTGCAGTGGGAGCAGCAATAAAAAAAGGATTTAGCATATACACTCTACCGAGCAAAAATAAACAACAACAACAACAGGGAGCCCTGGCCGGCCGGGCGGGCGAGGAGTGAGGACCTAACCGTGTTACCCCCACACTGGGAGAAAGCTCCCACACTTATTTATTTCATTCCCGCGGTCCGTGTTGATGTGGAACGCGACAGGAGAGGTGATTGATGAGGAAAGCAGCAATTAGCAAATGAGGTTTTGGGGTTTCGCACTGGAATTGTCAGAGCTGAGCGGGGGTGGGGGGGTGGCAGTGTGTGTGAGTGTGTATGTGTGTGTGTGTGTGTGTGTGTGTGTGTGTGTGTGTGTGTGTGTGTGTGTGTGTGTGTGGGTGGGTGGGTCGGTGGGGGGGGATCCTGTTGCCAGGTGTGAGGGAGAGAGTAGGGGGGTGGGAGAGACGTTGGGGGGCGGGAGAGGTATATTTATTAGCGGCTGTCAGCAGGGTGACACTTTGATGAATGGTGGTATGTAATCAGGAGTTTACTCAGACAGCCTGCACTCACAGTCTTCTACCTGCCAAATCTCACACACACACACACACACACACACACACACACACACACACACACACACACACTCACACACACACACACACACACACACACACACACACACACGCACGCACACGCACGCACGCACACGCCATGCCTAACCTTTAGGAAAGTAACTGCCTAGGGAAAATATGCTTTTCGTCAGGAAATGAAAAAGGGAAGATGTGAAAAAGGATGGAAGAAGAGAATGAAAGAAAGAAAGATCAAGTGAAAAAGAGAGAGAGACGACAGAAAAACGGGCAGAGAGAATGAGAGAGAGAGCGGGGGAGGGGGGGTTTGTGACCACTCTATCTTGATAAGGACAGTGAGTCCAGAGCCTGTAGTTTAGTGGTTTGTCTTTAATTGCTGAGGTGCAGCTTGCTGACCGTAATTAGTCCATCAGCTCTGTGTTCTTCAGCAGGTGTCTCCCAGTCTATACTGTCTCCACCTGTCCTCTCAAGACTGTCTCCTCACACTAGTGTCCTCCTCTCTGTCTCCTCACACCAGTGTCCTCCTCTCTGTCTCCTCGCACTAGTGTCCTCCTCCCTGTCTCCTCACACTAGTGTCCTCCTCTCTGTCTCCTCACACTAGTGTCCTCCTCCCTGTCTCCTCACACTAGTGTCCTCCTCTCAAGACTGTCTCCTCACACTAGTGTCCTCCTCTCTGTCTCCTCACACTAGTGTCCTCCTCCCTGTCTCCTCACACTAGTGTCCTCCTCTCTGTCTCCTCACACTAATGTCCTCCTCTCTGTCTCCTCGCACTAGTGTCCTCCTCTCTGTCTCCTCACACTAGTGTCCTCCTCCCTGTCTCCTCACACTAGTGTCGTCCTCTCAAGACTGTCTCCTCACACTAGTGTCCTCCTCTCTGTCTCCTCACACTAGTGTCCTCCTCCCTGTCTCCTCACACTAGTGTCCTCCTCTCTGTCTCCTCACACTAATGTCCTCCTCCCTGTCTCCTCACACTAGTGTCCTCCTCCCTGTCTCCTCACACTAGTGTCCTCCTCTCAAGACTGTCTCCTCACACTAGTGTCGTCCTCTCAAGACTGTCTCCTCACACTAATGTCCTCCTCTCTGTCTCCTCACACTAGTGTCCTCCTCCCTGTGTCCTCACACTAATGTCCTCCTCTCTGTCTCCTCACACTAGTGTCCTCCTCTCTGTAGCAGTTTCCTCTCCAGACTGCCATATAATATGTTTAATGAACTTGACTGATGTTTAAGGACTCGGTCGTTATACTTGTTTGGATGTCACCTGCTTTCTGGGTTTCACTGTTGTTGTTAATGGTTACTCGTAATTTTGGTGTGTGTTTGTGTGTGTGTGTGTGTGTGTGTGTGTGTGTGTGTGTGTGTGTGTGTGTATACGTGTGTGTGTGTGTGTGTGTGTGTGTGTGTGTGTGTGTGTGTGCTTCTGTACTTGGGATGGATAGAGACATAGAATATGGGGGCACAATGTTTTTACTTTTTAACTGTTACCCCTTACTGCTCTCTCTTAGTGCTCTCTCTTACTGCTGTCTCTCTCATACTACACTCTCTCTTACTGCTCTCTCTTACTGCTGTCTCTCTCATACTACACTCTCTCTTACTGCTCTCTCTTACTGCTGTCTCTCTCATACTACACTCTCTCTTACTGCTCTCTCTTACTGCTGTCTCTCTCATACTACACTCTCTCTTAGTGCTCTCTCTTACTGCTGTCTCTCTCATACTACACTCTCTCTTACTGCTCTCTCTTACTGCTGTCTCTCTCATACTACACTCTCTCTTACTGCTCTCTCTTACTGCTGTCTCTCTCATACTACACTCTCTCTTACTGCTCTCTCTTACTGCTGTCTCTCTCATACTACACTCTCTTACTGCTCTCTCTTACTGCTGTCTCTCTCATACTACACTCTCTCTTACTGCTCTCTCTTACTGCTGTCTCTCTCATACTACACTCTCTTACTGCTCTCTCTTACTGCTGTCTCTCTCATATTACACTCTCTCTTACTGCTCTCTTACTAGGCCTTATTTTTGTGAGAAAAATAAGGGTTAAGAATCAGCGCTTTAGTACATTTAATACACTCCGAGTCTCGGTTGTGTCATTGTGGTCTCTCCACGTTACACTCTGAGTCTGTATTTTTGCTGCATGTTTGATCTGCTCACTCGTCTCCTAAGATACAGATTTTCTTTATTACTGCAATTTATAATCTAGAATCTCGCCCTCTCTCTCTCCTTATCTCTCTCTCCCTCCCTCTCTCTCTCTCTCTCTCTCTCTCTTTCTCATACTCTCTCTCATACTCTCTCTCTCTCTCTCTCTCTCTCTCTCTCATACTCTCTCCCTCCCTCTCTCTCTCTCATACTCTCTCTCTCTCTCTCTCTCTCTCTCTCTCTCTCGTACTGCTCTTTCCTGCTGTCTGCCTCTCATCCCTTGTTTCTGTTCTTCCCCTCTCTATTTTTGCCCCCCCATGTTTCTCCTCCCTCCCCCCATGGTTGTTGCCCTCTGTCCCTTCCGAATTGTCTTTGTTTCTGGACAGATGTTGGCTGTCTTGTCCCCTCCAGCAAGACTTTTATTAATGTAGGTCTGCTCTTCCCTGGTTACACCCCCCAACGCCCCGCCCAACGCCCCGCCCAACGCCCCGCCCAACGTCCCGCTCAACGCCCCGCTCAACGCCCCGCTCAACGCCCCGCTCAACGCGCCGCCCAACGCCCCGCCCAACGCCCCCCCAACGCCCCGCCCAATGCCCTGCCCAACGCCCCGCCCAACGCCCCGCCCAACGTCCTGCCCAACGCCCCGCCCAACGCCCCGCCCCAGACTGTCAGGGTTTCCCGGGTACAGAGGTGTGCTTTACCTGACTTTGTTCCTCTCTCCCCCTCTCTTCCCTCTCTCTATCTCTCTTTTTCTCCTCTCCCCCTCTCTTCCCTCTCTCTATCCCTCTTTTTCTCCTCTCCCCCTCTCTTCCCTCTCTCTATCTCTCTTTTTCTCCTCTCTCCCTCTCTTCCCTCTATCCCTCTTTTTCTCCTCTCCCCTCTTCTCTCTATCCCTCTTTTTCTCCTCTCCCCCTCTCTTCCCTCTCTCTATCTCTCTTTTTCTCCTCTCTCCCTCTCTTCCCTCTCTCTATCCCTCTTTTTCTCCTCTCCCCCTCTCTTCCCTCTCTCTATCCCTCTTTTTCTCCTCTCCCCCTCTCTTCCCTCTCTCTATCTCTCTTTTTCTCCTCTCTTCCCTCTCTATCTCTCTTTTTCTCCTCTCTTCCCTCTCTATCTCTCTTTTTCTCCTCTCTTCCCTCTCTATCTCTCTTTTTCTCCTCTCTTCCCTCTCTATCTGTCTTTTTCTCCTCTTTTAATAAAGCATGCTTTATTGTCAGGACACCACAAAT
>NC_137520.1:1580000-1587500 GCF_041902795.1 Electrophorus electricus
AGGTTACACTAGTGTGTTCTGGTTCACACCGTTTCCATGCATACTGCGTCAGACACATCACACGCATTATGCATCACACACTTCACATATCACACACTATTTTTTTCATGAATGAAGACATGAGAGTGTGCTGTGATGATCTGAAGAGCTTTAGCCTGTCCTGAAGTGACCTGCCATGATCTGACGTGATCTGATCTGATCTGATTGGATCTGCCACCATCTTCCCTCTGTGAATCGTACGTTCCTGAGTTTGCAGCCATGACATTTAGATGTTTGTGCATTTTGAGAAGACAATCCAGCAGCGTTTCGAGGCTGGTTAGAGCTGAAGGTGTGTGCTGTCAGAGAGCTTCAGTTAGACACCAGACACCAGACAGGAAAAAGCTCCATCTACTATCTATCGCATAGATTTTATTACTCCATTAAACAGCAAACTCCGTTTCCCCTACTCCTCTCTCTCTCTCTCTCTCTCTCTCTCTCTCTCTCTCTCTCTCTCTCTCCCCTCCCCCCTCTCTCTCTCTCTCCCCTCCCCCTCTGACAGCTGCTGTGCTGTGTGAGTATTTTCCTCTTTCTCCCTTTTTAAACACACGTCCTCATTTTTAAACTATCTATCATGTTTGTGGCCAGTGGGGCCTCTAAACTGTGCAATTGGCACTTTCTCAGCTGCTGAGCTGGAAAAGGCCGTATTGCTGTCGGAGACACAAATCTGGAAGCCAACCTCCTCCACACAGGCATGGGAAACCACTGCTGGAGAGCAGGTGGAGACGCGCACACACACACACACACACACACACACACACACACACACACACACACACACACACACACACACAGGTGCACACACACAAATGTACTGATACTCACAGAAAAACATATCCATGCAAGTGCATTTGCACACCCACACAAGCAGACACTCTCTCTCTCTCACACATTTATTTGAAGCCTAAAGATATAAATGTGCTTACAGCGTGAGTGTGTACAAAACACACTCTTTCCTTTGGAAACTTTTTAATCTTGTGTGTACTTACAATCTCTTTTGGAAACTCGTGTGTTAATCATGTGTGAACACACACACACACACACACACACACACACACACACACACACACACTCACTCACACACACACACACTCACTCACTCACACACACACACTCACACACACACTCAGAGACTTACTTGAGCTTGCTGGACTTCCAATACCAGTGCATTAAAACGCAGTAACCAGAGGTCTGTGCCACATGTCTGAAGTGGAAGAGAACTTCACACACGTGTGTGTCTTCACGTCCACACACACGCCTCCTCACGTCCGCACGCACGTTTGTGTCCTCACTCTCTTTTCCTTTTGGCATTTCTTTTCTCTCCCGCTATCTGTCTCTCCTTCTCTCCCTCTTTCTCTCCCTTTCTCTCTCATCTTCCCTCACTCGCTCTCCCTCTCTTTCACTCTCTGTCTCTCCCTCTCTCTCTCTCTCTCCCTCTCTCTCTCTCTCTCTCTCTCTCCCTCCATCTCTCTCTTTCTCTCTCGCTCTCTCTCTGACATATGGTGGCCAACACCAAGGTGTTGAGGTTGGCTGTGAGAGAGTTGGGTGTGTTTTTCATAGGAGGGGTTGTGACAAACCCACACACACACCCACACACACCCACACACACACAGACACACACAGACACACGCACACACACGCACACACACACACACACACGCACACACACGCACACACACACACACACACACACACACACACACAGACCCCCCCCCCCCACACACACACACACACACTCGCTCATTCGCACACAGCAGAAAATCAATGCCTTGCTGTCAGCAGGTCCCGTTCGAGGCTCATTGGGGTGTGATTTTCTCCACACGAATGTCAAACGTGAGACGCTCAATCTGTTGTGCTGATAGTTCACAGCAAACACAACCATGGACGACACTGAGGCCTCCACGTAGTGTGTGTGTGTGGGTTTCACACTCCTTGACTTCGGCCTGTCCTCATCATGAGCAAAGGTGTAAGGGAGGCAGTGATGTGGCCAGGAAGTGTGTGTTTCACTCTTTTTCTCACTCCCTCTCTCTCCTGATTCCTGTTCTCATGTGTCACCCGTCCTGTTTACTCGTCAGGGACATCGTCTCACACCTCGCAAACTGTCTTTGTTCTTATGACATTTTTTCCCCCCTGTGGTAGCTGCAAACTAGTTTGTAACTGACTTCTGAACAATTTGGAAACGTCATAAACCAGCTAAATTTGTCAAAAATCATCCGTCTTTTGCTAAAATGGAGAAACATTTGTCTGAAAAAAGAGATGTAAATCAAAGCTGCTCCGACATCAGAGAGGTGAGGCGTGTTGTGTAATCAGCGCTGTCTGTGCAGAAGAGCTTCCGTGTTACCGGCAGTCATTAGCGTGTCTAAAGCGGCCTGATAATGAGAGCGAACAAGTCCTGGTGCTACCAGCAGAGGGCGCTCTATATCCAGCAGTTTGAATGTCCTGGCCTGACTTGTTTACGTTTAGTTGTGTGTTTAATTTGCTTGCATTCTCGAGGTCTGCGGTCCCCTGTCCTAATTAACCCCCAGACTCAACAGTGCTGTATTGGCATGAATGTCTCTGTCACGGTAATCGGTTAATCAGTTCTGTTAAGTGTATGTAGGCTGCTGGTTCATTGCTTGGCTTGTGTGTTGCAGCTGTTCAGACATTTATAAGAATTAGCACTAAAATTTCAAACTTTTGTAAAGGAAATAAATAATTGCATAATCACATGCATGCATTTGCCATGCACTGTGTGTGCGTGTATGTGTGTGTGTTTGTGTAGGTGTGTGTGAGTGTGTGTGTCGGTATGTGTGTGTGTGTGTGTGTAGCACATATCCACGTGGGGTGTTCATTAATCTCTCTAATCACGTCTCACCCAGGATTGTCACCAGTGTCACAGGCGTTTCTGAACCAAACCATCAGAACTAAGCAGGTGTTCCGCTTCGGTGGTTCTTCTGCTTGATGCCAGGACAGACGTAAACAAATGTAGGACAGATACACTCATTAAATATCGTTTCATTTCATGATTACCGTATTAAAGTATTGTACCAGCATGTTGGCATATGCAATGCACAAATACTTATTAAAACAATACGTATTAATGTGTGTAAACCAACTGATGTAAGTAAACAAATGTTTTTATGTGTGTTCAGAGCAAGGTCACCGTGAGGCTGGACAGAACGCACACGGGGGAAACTCCCCTCAAACACAATGTCAGGAAGTGTCTCTTCCTCACTCTGGAGCCTTCCCGCGCTCCCGCGCTCTGAGCAAAGCAGCTCAAACCCCAGTGTCCTGAGCTCACAGAGCGCGACAGCTATGACCTTGTCCCGCATCCGGGCCTGGGGGGGGGGACATTTCTGAAAAAGGAAGAACAGCGCAGTGTTCTCCGGAGCTGAATGGGAGAGAGGTCCCTGAACAATGGCACAGAGATTGGTACTTAGAAAGGAGAGAGAGAGAGAGAGTGAATAGACTGTCATTAACCTCATCTCTGTCGCTCTCTCCCCCTCTCTCTCTCTCTCTCTCTCTCTATCCCCCGCCTCCCTCGTGCAGGGATAGGACTGATTATTATCTAAATGGGCTCATCGCCGCTGTCTGTGCGGCCTGTCGTCCCACCACGTGCGCGTAATCTCCCTCTCATCTCCTGCCATTGTGCGTCTCCCGATAATCCCCATGTCAGGACGCATACATATGGAAATCAGCCTCTATTCAGGTCCAATTAGCGGCGGGGAACTTATGGGTCTTCAGCTCATGCTGCTCACGCAGACACGCCGCGCCCAGTCGGGTTTTACACACACACACCACTCTTAGACCGGGCCGATCAGCTGTTAGCTTAGCATAGCAAAGGGAACACACGTTCTAGCTGAGCTGCGAGGTCTGAACCTGCACTGTCTGCTCCACGTTGTCACTAAATAAACCCCTATAACACGTTATATTACATGCTATGTTGAATGTTGTATTACATTATATTACAGGTTATGGTACATGCTGTGTTACATTATATTACATGCTATGTTGAATGTTGTATTACATTATATTACAGCTTATGTTACATGTTGTGTTACATTATATTACAGGTTATGTTACATGCTGTATTACATTATATTACACGCTATGTTAAATGTATTACATTATATTACAGGTTATGGTACATGCTGTGTTACATTATATTACATGCTATGTTAAATGTTGTATTACATTATATTACAGGTTATGTTAAATGCTGTGTTACATTATATTACAGGTTATGTTAAATGCTGTGTTATATTATATTACAGGTTATGTTACATGCTGTATTACATTATATTACACGCTATGTTAAATGCTGTATTACATATATTACAGGTTATGTACATGTTGTATTACATTTTATTACACGTTATGTTAAATGTATTACATTATATTACAGGTTATGTTAAATGCTGTGTTACATTATATTACAGGTTATGTTACATGCTGTATTACATTATATTACACGCTATGTTAAATGCTGTATTACATATATTACAGGTTATGTACATGTTGTATTACATTTTATTACACGTTATGTTAAATGTTGTATTACATTATATTACAGGTTATGTTACATGTTGTATTAAGTTATAATACAGGCTATGTTGCCTGTTATATTACATTATATTACAGGTTACTGTTATGCACAGAAACAAACAAAATGCATCAGCCCCAGAGAAATCATCACATCGAAGGTCAAATGAACAGGAAGCAACTATTTTGAAAAAAAAAGAAAGTTCTGAATGGAGAAGATGCCACTGTAGGAACTGTATGGACATCTCACTTTCTGCTTCATTTAATGGAATGAAGATTTGGTGAATGAACAAGTCTGAGTCAAAATCAGACTCAAGCATATCAGACCTCAGACTCAATCACATCAGACATCAGACTCAAGCACACCAGACCCATGTACATCAGGCTGTGACAGTACTGAAAGTGCCCTCCAGGCTGTGAGTGCTGGCCGTGCCCTCCAGGCTGTGGTCAGCTGTTTTCTCCTGTTACAGCAGCTCTGGGCAGCTCTGTAAGAGCAGAGGTGGAAACCAGATACCCCAACATGTGCCCACCCACACCACCAGATACCCCAACATATGCCCACCCACACCACCAGATAACCCAACATGTGCCCGCCCACACCACCAATTAACCCAACATGTGCCCACCCACACCACCAGATAACCCAACATGTGCCCGCCCACACCACCAGATAACCCAACATGTGCCCGCCCACACCACCAGATAACCCAACATGTGCCCGCCCACACCACCAGATAACCCAACATGTGCCTGCCCACACCACCAAATAACCCAACATGTGCCCACCCACACCACCAGATACCCCAACATGTGCCCGCCCACACCACCAAATAACCCAACATGTGCCTGCCCACACCACCCTGTTCAACCCCCCCGTTGCATGTTATTTCGTCCCAGCCCCATCTCGCTCTGTGTTCCCCGGTCGGTCCCTTCTTACCCAGCATCAATATTTCATAAACTTACAGTGACAAATTTATTTTAATGCGCCTTCCACGTCGACACAGAGATTGATTAGCCGATCAAGGCGGTGGGCCGATGTAGAGGCACGCTTTACTGCATACATTAGTCAAAGAGGGGTGAAGGAAAGAGAGGGAGATAGATAGAGAGAGAGAGAGAGAGAGAGGGGGATCAAGCTGAGACAGGCCAGGAGAGAGGACAGAAAAGGGACAGAGAGAGAAAGAGGAAGAGGGGAAATTGAAAGAGAAAGAAATAGAGCGAGGGAGCGAGGGAGTGAGGGAGAGAGAGAGTGAGAGAGAGAGGAGTAGATTTATCATAGTTATGGCTTTTCTAGGCGTCCCGTTGACAGGTAGCATCTCCAGCAGCCTGGTGCTGACTGACTGACTGCTGGGTTTCCCACTCAGATGTCCTGGTTATGGAGGTCTTTGTTCTCATCACACCGGCTGATGCTACAGCCCTGTCAGGGCCACTCACCCACTCCTGTTTGGCAGCATGAGACATCCACACCCGTGTCCATGGCTGTGTCCACGCCTATGTCCACCCTCTGCCCACGCCTGTGTCCACCATGCCTGCAAGGATTCTTTGTTTTCAATTTTTTTTCACTTCACCAATCCAACATCCTTTAAGTGTAAAGTTTTCATCCAGAAGCTTCTGGATCAGATCAAAGGACTCATAGAAATAGTGTGTCATTTAGAAACAGCATGTGGCTTTGTGGCAGTGTGTGATAAAATATGTGACTAGGATGTGATTAAACCTTTACTCTACCCACTTTTAACGCTACATAACTCTACCTGCCTGCTCTATAACTACATAACTCTATCCCCTGCTCTATAACTCTACCCACCTCCTCTATAAGTCTACATAACTCTACACACCTGCTCTATAACTCTACATAACTCTACACACCTGCTCTATAACTCTACATAGCTCTACTCACCTGTTCTATAACTCTACATAACTCTACTCACCTGCTCTATAACTCTACATAACTCTACACACCTGCTCTATAACTCTACATAACTCTACTCACCTGCTCTATAACTCTACACACCTGCTCTATAACTCTACATAACTCTACTCACCTGCTCTATAACTCTACATAGCTCTACTCACCTGCTCTATAACTCTACATAACTCTACACACCTGCTCTATAACTCTACATAACTCTACACACCTGCTCTATAACTCTACATAGCTCTACTCACCTGCTCTATAACTCTACATAACTCTACACACCTGCTCTATAACTCTACATAACTCTACACACCTGCTCTATAACTCTACATAACTCTACACACCTACTCTATAACTCTACATAACTCTACACACCTGCTCTATAACTCTACATAACTCTACACACCTGCTCTATAACTCTACATAACTCTACACACCTGCTCTATAGCTGTATGTCATACACTGTTTTGTTTTACAGTCGGTGCTGACGTACCCTCACCTACCCCTGCACCAGTGTTCTGTAGTGGGCTGAAGCTGACTGTGACCAGCCAGGTCCTGAGTCGAGTCCTGAGTCGAGTCCTGAGCCCAGTCCTGAGTCGAGTCCTGAGTCGAGTCCTGAGCCCAGTCCTGAGTCGAGTCCTGAGCCCAGTCCTGAGTCGAGTCCTGAGTCGAGTCCTGAGCCCAGTCCTGAGTCGAGTCCTGAGCCCAGTCCTGAGTCGAGTCCTGAGCCCAGTCCTGAGTCGAGTCCTGAGTCAAGTCCTAAGCCCAGTCCTGAGTCGAGTCCTGAGCCCAGTCCTGAGCCCAGTCCTGAGTCGAGTCCTGAGCCCAGTCCTGAGTCGAGTCCTAAGCCCAGTCCTGAGTCGAGTCCTGAGCCCAGTCCTGAGCCCAGTCCTGAGTCGAGTCCTGAGCCCAGTCCTGAGTCGAGTCCTGAGCCCAGTCCTGAGCCCAGTCCTGAGTCGAGTCCTGAGCCCAGTCCTGAGTCGAGTCCTGAGCCCAGTCCTGAGTCGAGTCCTGAGTCAAGTCCTAAGCCC
>NC_137520.1:1600000-1610000 GCF_041902795.1 Electrophorus electricus
AAGTAAAAGAGAGAGAGAGAGAAGGACCAAGAGAAAGAAAAGAGGGAGAAAGGGAAGAGTGAGAGAAGGAGAGGAGGGAAAGTTTATTTGTCAGCGAAGGATGAAACGTGCATGTGCTTATAGTATGGAGTTTGCGGGATGCTGTGGAAGAATATGGGAGATTAACAGGAACTGTGCACAGATTCGCTCAGACACAGAACCCTCTCCGTGTGTGTGTGTGTGCGATTCTCCAGGAGGAAAAACACAAGCTGAAAGATGGCTTTTGTTTACGAGGGAGTCAGTGGGGGTTGAGGGGACCATCCGTGGTAATTTACAGCACAGCACCCTGTGTTCAGAGCCATACTGACTCCTCAGTCTGGGTACCCCAGGCCACACACACACACACACACACACACTTCTCATCTTTACCTGACAGGTCATTAATCTCTTCATGTGAACGAGAGAGAGGAGAGAGAGAGAGAGAGAGAGAGAGAGAGAGAGAGAGAGAGAGAGAGAGAGAGAGAGAGAGAGAGAGAGAAAGAGAGAGAGAGAGAGAGAGAGAGAGATGGAGCCCTTTGTCTTCAGTGATGTCTGGAAGACACCCCCTGTGTTTTATGAATTTTTAAAGTCCCTCATTGTTGTTATTGTTGTCTCCATCGGGCAGAGACAATAGCGACTGACGGAGCCGTATGAGAGATAATGGAGACCAGCCTCCTCCCCTCATCATTAGCCGGCAGTCAGCAAGACTCGGGCTGTCCCAGGATCAGCTCACCAACGTCCTCACCTACTGTCTCAGTCTACATGTCACAAATACCTGTGGATGTGTCTCAGATGTGTGAGTGCACTCAGGGACTTTGACAATTGACAACAAGTCGAATCCGACGTATGTCGTGTACTCTGCTGCAGGAAAAAGTCACATTCATGTGAAAGGTGACTAATTCCTCTATCAGTGAAGTGACTGATTCATATGTCACCCAATCGTCTATGGTCTTTCTTCACAAAGTTTGTCTTAAATCTGCATATAGTGAAAAATGAGAGAGAGGAGAGATATTATAGTACAAATACATGTAGTATAAATGATTAGAAACTGAAAAATCAAGTATGATGAAAGTACATTCTGGGAAAAATGGAAATTACTAAAATATTAAAAAATACTAAAGGCAAGAACGCATTCCACAATACAACATTTAGAAAACACACAGGGGATAAACCCAGACTCCCTACACCACTACACCATCATCACTAATCCCAGACTCCCTACACCACTACACCATCATCACTAATCCCAGACTCCCTACACCACTACACCATCATCACTAATCCCAGACTCCCTACACCACTACACCATCATCACTAATCCAAGACTCCCTACACCTTCATCACTAATCCCAGACTCCCTACACCACTACACCATCATCACTAATCCCAGACTCCCTACACCACTACACCATCATCACTAATCCCAGACTCCCTACACCACTACACCATCATCACTAATCCAAGACTCCCTACACCTTCATCACTAATCCCAGACTCCCTACACCACTACGCCATCATCACTAATCCCAGACTCCCTATACCTTCATCATTAATCCCAGACTCCCTACACCACTACACCATCATCACTAATCCCAGACTCCCTATACCTTCATCACTAATCCCAGACTCCCTACACCACTACACCATCATCACTAATCCAAGACTCCCTACACCTTCATCACTAATCCCAGACTCCCTACATCACTACACCATCATCACTAATCCCAGACTCCCTACACCTTCATCATTAATCCCAGACTCCCTACACCACTACACCATCATCACTAATCCCAGACTCCCTACACCACTACACCATCATCACTAATCCCAGACTCCCTACACCACTACACCATCATCATTAATCCCAGACTCCCTACACCACAACACCTTCATCGCTAATCCCAGACTTCCTACATCAAACCAGCACTGTTTTTTAATTGTTTGATTTATTCATTGTAAATTTCATGAAGCCATTTTTGCTTTTAATCAAAGTGTTATTGTAACTAGTCAGAGAGTGAAACAGCTGTGTGAAAACAGAGTTAAAAATCACACAGGAGAAGTAACAATCAAGCATAAATATTACTAACGACATGCACAGACCCTCCCAGCAGACTGGAGTGATACTGGAACAAAACCACCATTGCCAGTCTCCTGTTATAGACAGTGATGCCTGGCAAAGGTTGCCTGTGCCCACACAGACCACACAGACCACACAGACCACACAGACCACACAGGCCACACAGACCACACAGGCCACACAGGCCACACAGGCCACACAGGCCATGTAATGGAACACAGACAGACCAGCACAGTACAGGACAGACCAGCACAACACAGGAAAGACCAGCACAAAACAAGACAGACCAGTACAACACAGGACAGACCAGCACAGTACAGGACAGACCAGTACAGCACAGGACAGACCAGCACAACACTAACCCCTCTGTTTGACCACAGCCCCTAACCCCTCTGTCTGACCACAGCCACTAACCCCTCTGTCTGACCACAGCCCCTAACCTCTCTGTCTGATCACAGCCATTAACCCCTCTGTCTGATCACAGCCACTAACCCCTCTGTCTGATCACAGCCACTAACCCCTCTGTCTGATTACAGCCACTAACCCCTCTGTCTGATCACAGCCACTAACCTCTCTGTCTGATCACAGCCACTAAGCTCTCTGTCTGACGACAGCCACTAACCCCTCTGTCTGATCACAGCCACTAACCCCTCTGTCTGACAACAGCCACTAACCCCTCTATCTGACCACAACCACTAAGCTCTCTGTCTGACGACAGCCACTAACCCCTCTGTCTGACCACAGCTACTAACCTCTCTGTCTGATTACAGCCATTAAACCCTCTGTCTGACGACAGCCACTAAGCTCTTTGTCTGACGACAGCCACTAACCCCTCTGTCTGACCACAGCCCCTAACCTCTCTGTCTGATCACAGCCATTAACCCCTCTGTCTGATCACAGCCACTAACCCCTCTGTCTGATCACAGCCACTAACCCCTCTGTCTGACAACAGCCACTAACCCCTCTATCTGACCACAACCACTAAGCTCTCTGTCTGACGACAGCCACTAACCCCTCTGTCTGACCACAGCTACTAACCTCTCTGTCTGATTACAGCCAGTAACCCCTCTGTCTGATGACAGCCACTAAGCTCTTTGTCTGACAACAGCCACTAACCCCTCTGTCTGACCACAGCCCCTAACCTCTCTGTCTGATCACAGCCATTAACCCCTCTGTCTGATCACAGCCACTAACCCCTCTGTCTGATCACAGCCACTAACCCCTCTGTCTGATTACGGCCACTAACCCCTCTGTCTGACGACAGCCACTAACCCCTCTATCTGACCACATCCACTAAGCTCTCTGTCTGACCACAGCTCGTAACCTCTCTGTCTGACCACAGCCCCTAACCTCTCTGTCTGATCACAGCCACTAACCTCTCTGTCTGATCACAGCCATTAACCCCTCTGTCTGATCACAGCCATTAACCCCTCTGTCTGACCACAGCCCCTAACCTCTCTGTCTGACCACAGCCACTAACCCCTCTGTCTGATCACAGCCAAATCACTGTGTTCATTAAAAGGACAGAGACTGTTTATTATCAGACCCTACAGATGGACCCAAAACAGTTCCAAAAGAGTTCCAGAAAGCAATCAGCTCTTAAGAAACTCAGACACTTTGAAACACCTTTTTGGACATCACAGACGCGTACAGTGATGAAAGCACTTGCACTTGCAGAGTAATATTTTTACTACAAATGTAAGTAAAAAAAACAAAAATAAAACAAATCAAACAAGGCATGGTAAGAAATGACACAGAATGTCAAAATATTAGGAAAGAATTAAGGAAGTTAGTTAATAATGCAGTTTTACGTGAGGTACTGAAACTACAAATATACACATACATAATCAATAATATATGCATGTACAACACACACACAGACAACTGACACAAACTGAGATCAACTGGGGGAGGAACTTTGTAGTATTTTTTTAATTTTAGTGTCTTGAATGAAAGTAAGATTTGATTCCCACCAGATCAAATTGACACCCTACACACCCTAATCGACTTACATGGTGACCAGAACAAAAACATGAGTTATGTTTCATAGATTTCATTTAAGATATTGTTTATTATTTATGTTCTTATTATTGTTTATTGAAAAGTTCTTCTGTAACGCGGAGGCTTTAAGGAGGATGCGGGGACGAGTAGCGTGACAGACCAACACGTTTATTTGACATTTAAACACTCACACTAACAGAGGCAAAAACCAACAACACAAACACGTAAACAAAAGACCTTTATACACATGATAACGACACAATAAGGAGCAGGTGTGTGACGCAAGGAGGGTGTGGCCACATTGACGAACACACACACACGTGCACGGAGACGTTTGGGGGGGTGAGGGGCCGTACCGTGACCCCCGTCAGGGGCGCGACTCCCGGTGCGCCAGCCTATCGAGCTGTGGCCCCCAAACCAACGCCAAACGTCGAGGCCAGGGGACCGAGCGACCCGACCCAGGCCAGCGCGAGCAGTACAGTGGGGGAAAGGACTCGTGGAAGGATCCCAGGCCTGTCACTCGGTTGTCGGCTGGGCTCGAGTCCCCCCACCCCCGCCTGTGGGGGATCGCCTCTCGCCGATTTGGGCAGCGGTGACCTCTGCGCACCCGCTACAGGAGGCGCACCAGTTGCTCTGCCTGTCTCTGTGGTGGGCACTGGTGATGCCTCCCCCTTGCCTCTACGAGGCTCAGGTACCGGCGCACGAGTTCTGGGGCTGTACGTTCTAGCGGCAAGAGTGTCCTCGAGCACGGTCGCCCCTCTTTGTACCGCTCAGGAAAGTTTGCTCGCTCCCGAGCAGCGCCTCCGAGGCGGAGCCTTGGGAAGCCTCGAAGTCCGCAGACGTTATGTCACCGTCGTTGAGGGGATCCCCATAGAGGACCTCCTCCACGTCCATAGACGGGTTCTCGCTATAGTCGAACCGCAGACTAATGTCGCTGCACTCCCCGTATTCTCCATGTTCCGCGGACCCCTCGTGGAAGTCCATATACTGGTGGTAAGACCCAGCGGAGTCCACCTCCGTATGCTGATCCTCAGAGTCCGGCTGAGGTCTGTAGGACTCCTCGGAGTCCGACCCTGGACCATACTCGGGGGGGGCCCCCCCCCAGATCGTCCAGAGGCCTCCTCCCCCATGGTGGGGGGGTGCGGTGAGGCCAGTATGACGGAGGGTCTCGCTGCGCGGGTTGTGGGAGGGTGTTTACCTCTCTTCTTCGCTTTCCTTATATTGCCCCCCCCAGGCATCCTCGGTTGCTCGTTTTTTCTGTAACACGGAGGCTTTAAGGAGGATGCGGGGACGAGTAGGGTGACAGACCAACATACGTTTATTTGACATTTAGACACTCACATTAACAGACACAAAAACCAACAACACGAACATGGAAAGGACAGACCTTTACACACATGATAACGACACAATAAGGAGCAGGTGTGAGACGCAAGGAGGGCGTGGCCACATTGACGAACACACACACACACGCGCACGGAGACGTTTGGGGAGGAGGGGCCGTACCGTGACATCTTCAAAGTGATGTAGGGTGACAAGAATACGCCATTATTAAGCCCATGTACGTAAATAATAGGCATGTTTCGAAGACAAAAGGTGTTTTCTGCGTTCTTTTCTCAGGAATGTGGAATGAGACAAGGCTTCATCTTAGGACCAACATTTTTCAACATGTACATCAACCAACTGGTCACCATTTCATCATGCTCTGCAGCACCTGGTCTCACTGGATATGACTCAGAGATCACACTTCTGCTCTACGCAGAGGACCTGGTCCTGCTGTCCAGCGGCTACAGCTGGTGGAATGGTCATTAACACGCAGTACAGTGGAGGTGTTTAGGAAACATTCTCATTCTGTTTTAATATTACTTTGGCAATAATGAAAGTGAATATAGTCGTACTGGTAAAGATGACTGAACAGAGGGAGAGGGAGAGAGAGAGAGAAGGAAAGGGAGAAAGAAAGAGAGGGAGGAGGGAGGGAGGGAGAGAGTGGTAGAGGGATGGAGGGAAGCATAGGAGGGGAAGGATAAAGAGAGAGAGAGAGAGAGAGAGAAAGAGAGAAAGGCATGCCCCTAGCCTTATGTTGCATAATGTGTCTAATTACTGGATTAATTAGCCAGTGTCTCTCTGTCTCCCTCTCCCTCTCTCTCTCTCTCTCTCTCTCTCTCGCTCTCTCACGTGCACACACATTTGGTCTCTTCCTAAAGGACGTACCGAGGGTTCCTGATACTCGAGGTCGTCGGGGAGAGGTCAGGGGCTGTGCTAGGTTTGTTTGTTCTGATTAGAATTTAAATGTAGACGTTTATTTATGTGCATTCATAAGTGTGTATTTACCCAACTAAACAGGGACTTAATTGATAAAACAGTGAAAACTAATAAAGTGTGTGTGTGTGTGTGTGTGTGTGTGTGTGTGTGTGTGTGTGTGTGTGTGTGTGTGTGCATGCGTATGTGTGTCTGTGTGTGTGAGTGGGTGGGTGTAAAGTGTCACTCCTTTGGCATTGTTTGTGCTTGTATTTGCATGTGTGTGTGTGTGTGTGTGTGCTTATGCTCACTCGTGCATGTGTGTTTGTGGGTTTATGTGATGCGGTGCGTCATCTGGCAGCCTGGTCCAACAGCCCCCCAGTGTGAGCTGAGTGGAAGAGTGTGAGTGTGAGTGTGAGTGTGTGTGTGTGTGTGTGTGTGAGTGTGTGTGTGTGTGAGCTGAATCAGCAGTAAGCTTCTCCTAATCACTTCAGCTCATCTGTTAATGAAGTTAATGAAGAATGTGACAAAGGGCCGAATGCGCTGAGAGTGGTGAAGTTCCACTACACTGACTAGAACTTCTGTTCCATTGCTCCACGCCTCCACCCCCTCGTCTTCCGTCACTCCCTCGCTCTCCCGTCACCACGGCCTTCTCCTTCTCCTCCTCGTTCTCTCCGTTCCAGGGCTGTACTGTACCTGGGATGCTGTTTGATTCTACACAGATTACGCTTATTTAAGCAAAGGTACACAGGTGTTATCTGGCACTACCGTACTCGCTCACAGACTTTCATAGGAACCAGAATGCCACAAGATGTCATCCTTTGTCCTGAAGGGGGCACTATCTACACCCATAGCTACAGGGCTATTAGCTACAGAACTAATGAATCAAACACTAAGGCAAATGCATTATTTTTCATTCATAGCGAAGTTGCCATGCTCAGATTAGAAGAGCAACCCTCTCCCACACTATCTGCACCTGAATGCAGGATTAACTAACCCTAATCCTAATCCTAACCCTCTCCCGCAGTACCTGTATCTGAATGCAGGATTAACTAAACTTGACCCTAATCCTAATCCTAACCCTCTCCCGCAGTACCTGTATCTGAATGCAGGATTAACTAAATTTGACCCTAATCCTAATCCTAACCCTCTCCCACAGTACCTGTATCTGAATGCAGGATTAACTAAATTTGACCCTAATCCTAATCCTAACCCTCTCCCACAGTACCTGTATCTGAATGCAGGATTAACTAAATTTGACCCTAATCCTAATCCTAACCCTCTCCCACAGTACCTGTATCTGAATGCAGGATTAACTAAATTTGACCCTAATCCTAATCCTAACCCTCTCCCACAGTACCTGTATCTGAATGCAGGATTAACTAAATTTGACCCTAATCCTAATCCTAACCCTCTCCCACAGTACCTGTATCTGAATGCAGGATTAACTAAATTTGACCCTAATCCTAATCCTAACCCTCTCCCACAGTACCTGTATCTGAATGCAGGATTAACTAAATTTGACCCTAATCCTAATCCTAACCCTCTCCCGCAGTACCTGTATCTGAATGCAGGATTAACTAAATTTGACCCTAATCCTAATCCTAACCCTCTCCCGCAGTACCTGTATCTGAATGCAGGATTAACTAAATTTGACCCTAATCCTAATCCTAACCCTCTCCCGCAGTACCTGTATCTGAATGCAGGATTAACTAAATTTGACCCTAATCCTAATCCTAACCCTCTCCCACAGTACCTGTATCTGAATGCAGGATTAACTAAATTTGACCCTAATCCTAATCCTAACCCTCTCCCGCAGTACCTGTATCTGAATGCAGGATTAACTAAATTTGACCCTAATCCTAATCCTAACCCTCTCCCGCAGTACCTGTATCTGAATGCAGGATTAACTAAACTTGACCCTAATCCTAATCCTAACCCTAGAGGAACAACCCACACTCCCACACTACCTGCAGAATTTCCCATGATCCTCCACTCCACTTCCCCATGCTGTGGAATCGTTAGCACATGCCAGTCCCGGTTACGCTAATGATAAGAGAGAGAGACTTTCACACCCGTTAGCTGTTTAATCAGTGGTGTCAAACGTGAGTGTGTGCGTCTCTCCTCCACTCCATTAAGGGCGACGGGGTTTGGACTGGTCTCTTCATCTCTGCAGATGGAGACATTAGCGTCCTGAGCTAATGCTACTACGGCCTTTTGCACTAATCTGTTTGAAGGACGTTTTTCTAGGCTCTGCCCAGGACTGGACATCTTTGTCTTTTTTTTTTTTTTTTTTTTTTGCACGTTATGGCTAATAGTCTTTGTTGATATTAATCATGTCTTAATCCGTAACTCGACTGTCATGATTTCTTTCATTATGCTCTAGTTTCGCTGCTAGATGACAAAACGATTTATCAAGCGTTAATCTTTTTATCATGATTAATTTATTGAATTATTATCATTTTAATCTGCTGAACTGTTTTTAACTGTCTCCCATATTTTTGTGGTTTCACTTGACTCATCTCATAAAGGACTCAATAGTAAATTGAATGCAGGAGTTCTGGAGCAAACAGGAAGCATCGTGTGTTCATTTCCTGTGACCTTTAGCCAGAGTGTTTCCCACAGCTGGGCTTGTGGAAGTGCCATTAACCTGTGAACTGTGACCTGGAGATGACCCAATATAAGCCTCGACACAGGAAGTACAGACAGGAAGTACAGACAGACTCCTCCCACACTCACATAGCCTTACAAGATCAATCTTGACACAGTTAACACGATCTAAATGTGTGTGTGTGTGTGTGTGTGTGCGTGCGTGCGTGCGTGTGTGTGTGTGTATACCATCACTCAGCTACTGTGCAATAGCTTACACAGGCACACACACACACACACACACGCACACACACACGCACACACACACACACACCTGTGCGGTGGGTGGTCCTTGCTGCCTTTCTGTCATGTCTTACATTTAGATTTCCGACATTTAGCAGATGCTCTTATCCAGAGCGATTTACAAAAGTGCCTTCCTCATGTACTCATATTCTGCCACAGCCCAGTGACCTACTGCACATGTCAAAGGTCAGAGATAGGGATTGCCCATGACCCCAAGGCCCTGCCCTACACTACCTCTTATCTTATTTTACGTGCCCCAGGGTAAAAACAAGCAGGGACAGGAAGGTACATCAGCGTATTTTTCTTATTGTTCTTCTTCTTCTTATTATTATTATTATAGTTACACTTATAAAACACCTTTTTATCATTCCCAGGATGCTTTAAACTCTCTGCTTTTTCATCCAATCAACACACACACACACACACACAAACACACACACCACATATATACATACAAACACACACATACACACACACACATACACACACACACAAACAAACCGGTGTTGAATACAATGAAATATATGAGGATTCTGCTTCAGAATGAAAAGGACAGACACTCTCAGAGCAGACACTCTCAGAGCAGACACTCTCAGAGCAGACTCTGTCAAAGCAGACACTCTCAGAGCAGACACTCTCAGAGCAGACACTGTCAAAGCAGACACTGTCAGAGCAGACACTCTCAGAGCAGACACTCTCAGAGCAGACACTGTCAAAGCAGACACTCTCAGAGCAGACACTCTCAGAGCAGACACTGTCAGGACAGACACTCTC
>NC_137520.1:1625000-1630000 GCF_041902795.1 Electrophorus electricus
CACACACACAAACGATGAGTTTTGATAACTAGGTGAATAGAGGACATTGAACGTGTTTCGTTGATGTGCAGAGAAGGAAAGACAGAGAATGTGAGTTTGAGAGGGAGAGAAAGAAAGAAAGAGAAAGAAAGATAGAAAGATAGAAAGAGATCTCCATTAATAATAAATATACAAAAAAGGGCCACAAATTCTGGACACATTTACAACACAGCAAGCCCCACTTATACTAACACTACACACACTAACACACACTAACACACTACACATACTACACACTACACACACTAACACACACGACACACACTAACACTACACTAACACACAATACACACTACACACTAACACTACACTAGCACACACTACACACTAACATTACACTAACACACTACACACCAACACACACTAACACTACACTAACACACAATACACACTACACTCTACACACTAACACCACACTAACACACGCTAACATTACACTAACACTACATTTACACTAACAAACTAACACTACACGAACACTGCACTAGCACTACACTAACACTACACTAACACACACCAACACACACTAATAATTCACTAACACTACACTAACACTGTATTAACACAACACTAACACACGCTAACATTACACTAACACTACATTTACACTAACACACTAACACTCCACGAACACTGCACTAGCACTACACTAACACTACACTAACACACACTAATAATTCACTAACACTACACTAACACTGTATTAACACAACACTAACACAATTCTGGACACATTTACAACACAGTATACACACAATACACACTATACACTAACACTACACTAACACACACTAGCACTACACTAACACACACCACACACCAACACACACTAACACTACACTAACACACAATACACACTACACTCTACACACTAACACCACACTAACACACACTAACACTGCATTTGCACTACACTAACATACACTGAGACTACACTAACACACACTAATGATACACTAACACACACTAACACTATATTAACACAACACTAACATGCTACACACTCTCAGGACCAGAACATAACACCAAATCAGAATCGCCCAAATTACAAAACAACTCAAACAAACTGCATCACGTATTGGGAAACTCAATAAAAATCACAGAGTTAAATTTAGTTAAATGGAATGTTATCTGGCCCTACATGGACAGCACAGTGCGAAAAATTATCTAAAATTGATCTAAAACTTTAAAACTGAGCTCCACCCTGACCAAGCGCCTGGGCACAGAGACCAGCAGACAAACAGCCCTGGTTCCCTAAAGAGCAGAGACTTACCAGCAGTGCCAGGACTAGAAGATCCAGACACAGCTGCACTTTCTAACTGAATGTACAACATTTATACAGATTAGAACTCAATTCTTTACTAAAATTAGCCACATAATCTCTGAGATGAGGAGAAACTGCCCGTAACGCGTGGTGGCCCGAATGCCGCAGGGCGAGGGGCAGGACGCCCAGACTCCAACGTCTGGGACGTACATTTATTTAACATTTAACATAAAACACTAACGGCACTCACAAGAATTACACACGATTAATACAAACAAGAAACGGTTAACATTAAACACGGACAGTAAACATTAATACGATTAACATTGACAAAGGGAACATTACATCAAAACATTTATTACGTTACATCCACAATGAACAACACTCTGCACACCTCGACACGGGTTTAAATACATATAGACAAACAAGGTTCAGGTGTGCAGGTGGGGCCATAAACAGATCCTCCCACTACACGTGGCTGGCCAAAGCACTTGATTCACGGGAGGCGAGCATTCCGTGACAATGCCGTATGTTCTTGGTGAACATAAAGAGTTCAGCACACTGGCAGCGCTGGACGTTAATGTTATTATTATTATTATTATTATTATTATTATTATTGGTAATAGGAGTATTGTAGTTTTATTATTATTATTGTTGTTTTTGGTGATAGGAGTATAGTTGTTGTAGTTATTGTTGTTGTTGTTACTATTGTTAGTAATTGTAGAATTGTTGGTGTCTATTATATCTTTTGTTTAATATGTTAATTTCTTTATCAAAGTTTTTATAACACAAATGTGAATCTTGCCAACAATGCACCATTGAATTGAATATAATTAAATTTAATTGAATTGAATTCAAAGAGAGGGAGGGGGGAGAGAGAGAGATAGAAAGAGAGAGGGAGAGAGAGAGAGATAGAAAGAGAGAGGGAGAGAGAGAGAGATAGAAAGAGAGGGAGAGAGAGATAGAAAGAGAGGGAGGGAAAGCGAGAGAGCGATAGAAAGAGAGGGAGAGAGAGAGATAGAAAGAGAGGGAGAGAGAGAGATAGAAAGAGAGAGGGAGGGAGAGCGAGATATGGAAACAGATTGGACAAATTCTACAGTCATGCCAGGACAGAAAGAATGCAGGTCTTGTCAATCATCTTCAACATTTTCATCCAACCCCCATTTCTCTCTCTCTCTCTCTCTCTCTCTCTCTCCTTCTCTCTCTCTCTCTCTCTCTCTCTCTCTCTCTCTCTCTCTCTCTCTCCTTCTCTCTCTCTCTCTCTCTCTCTCTCTCTCTCTCTCTACCTCTACCTCTCTACCTCTCTACCCATCTTTCACTCTTCTGTTTCTACCAGGTCAACCCCCTGTCTCCTGTGCCAGAGAACTCATTTCCTCTTAGGGTTGAACACTCTGAACTCAACAGGTAGAATGACATGTGACCTGAGCGGACCAGCTCTGTGCACTGACCTTAAAAGCAAACTATGATTAGCTAGAGAGAGAGAGAGAGAGAGAGAGAGAGAGAGAGAGAGAGAGAGATAGACATACTACACACAATTAATCACAAACATACTACACACTACACACAATACACTACACACTACACACAATACACTACACACTACGCACATACACTACACAAATGACAAAACACACTACCCACAATACACAACACTATACACACAACACACTCTACACACAACTATACACACAATACACAACACAATACACACAACACACACTACACAACACTATACACACAATACACAACACAATACACACAACACACACTACACACAACACTGTACACACAATACACACAACAGACTACACACAACACACTACATACAACACACACTACACAATACACACAACACAATACACACAACACACACTACAACACTACACACACTACACATTACACACACTACACATTACACAATACACACAACAGACTACACACAACACACTACATACAACACACACTACACACTACACAATACACAATACACACAACACACACTACACACAACACACACTACACACTACACACACTACACATTACACACACTACACATTACACAATAAACACAACAGACTACACACTACACACAATACAAAACACACAACACACTACATACAACACACAATTCACTACACACTACACACAACACATAACACACTACACACTACACACAACAGTGGAAGATGCCCCACCGCCTGCTGGATTACTGGACTGTGAAATGACTGAACACACTGAACAGAATTAATAGGAAACATTATGAATTGTGTGTAAAGGTTTTAGTAATGAATAAGGATGAAAGGAAGATTGCTGATCTGATACTCACTGCCATTCCTGCCTCTCTCTTCCTCTATTTTTCTTTCTTCCTCTCTCTCTCCCTCTCTCTCTCTCTCTCTCTCTCTCTCTCTCTCTCTCTCATATTCTTTCTCTCCGTCTCTTTCACTTGTCTGGTCTGGCGATCAGTGAGACAGCGAGGAAGCGCTTCGTGGGGACAGACGGCTTCAGGACATGAACGGCGAGTCAGAGTGGTGGAATCTTTTCATCTCTCCATCTCTCACTCCTTCCCCTCACAAGTCCTTCCTTAAACATTCTTATTCTAATCGCTACCCGCCTCGCCGTGCCGCGCCCTCACTGCGCAACTGCAGCATTCTGGGACGGGAGCGTTGGGTTTTTTGTTCTCCAACACTTCTTGATGTTTCCTTGAATATGAAGGCAGTGGTTTCATCCTCCCTCCTCGGTTCCCTTCCTCCCGCTCTCTTTCCATCTTTCCATCTTTCCATCTCTTTCCATCTCTTTCTACATTCTGTGCCTGAAGGTTACAGCTAAACGCGCATCATTCAGTTGGAAACAAAAGCAGCGGTGGTTGATTGGCGGATGCGAGACGGCGGGGCCGAGCTTTGATCAGACCCTCTGCACAGCTCTGTGTCAGAAATGTGCTATTACAGCTCTTTACGAGTTTTACGCTTATTACACGACGGGCCAGAGCCAAAGTTTACTTCCTCTTTCCAACATTAGGGTTAGCCCCTACGGCATTATGGGTAACTTCTCTGAAATGTCTCTTTCTTTCACTCTCTAACGTCATAACAGAGAGGCTTTACCACGCCGTTGTTTTGAACATAATGGTGTGTGTCTCCAGGAAGGATAGAAGCTGTATATTTTACTCCTCCACTCCTCCGCTATGTGTGTGTTCCCTGTTCTCTCCATCCCAACCTTTCAGTTTCAGGCTTTTGTTCCGGAGGCGACGCTGAGCTCCTGAAACAGCCGAGACACTCCACAGTCCTGCATCTGCTGTAAATTCACTCACACTTACTGAGGACTGGGGACAAGTCTCCACTTTACCAACCAGAGAGAGAGAGAAAAGACACACACACACACACACGTACACACATACACTTACACACACACACACACACACGTGCACACATACACTTACACACACACACACACACACACGTGCACACATACACTTACACACACACACACACACACACACACACGTACACACACACACACACACACGTACACGCATACACACAGACACACACACACACACGTACACATATACACACACATACACACGTACACACATACACACACACACGTACACACGTACACACACACACACGTACACACACACACACGTACACATATACACATACGTACACACACACACACACGTACACACACACACGTACAC
>NC_137520.1:1642500-1645000 GCF_041902795.1 Electrophorus electricus
AACACACACTAACACTCCCAAACTCATGCTAACATCCCAACAAATGCTAACACCCCAAATATATGCTAAAACCCAACACATGCTAACACCCCAACACATGCTAACACTTTCACACAAATGCTAAAACCCAATATACGCTAACACTCAAACACATGTTACCACACCCACACACATACTAAAACCCCAACAGACACTAACACTCTCACACACGCTAACACCTCAGTGCACGCTAAAAACTCCACATGTTAAAACCCCTACACATGCTAACATGCCCACACACACTAACACGCCAACACACGCTAAAACACAAACACATGATAACACACCTGCGCATGCTAACAATCCAACACACGCTAACACTCCCACACAAATGCTAAAACCCAACACCTGCTAACACTCTCACACACTAACACCCTCACACAAATGCTAAACCCAAACACATGCTAACACCCAACACATGCTAACACCCCACACACATTAAATCCCAAACACACACTAAAACCCCAACACACACTAACACCCCAACACACACTAATATCCCAACACACACTAAAACACCCACACATGCTAACACTCCAACACATGCTAACACCCTAACACATGCTAACACTCTCACACAAATGCTAAAATCCCAATATACCCTAACACCCCCACCAAAGATTCTAACACCTCCACACACGCTACAACCCAAACACATGCTAACACACCCACACACACGCTAAAACCCCAACAGACATTAACACCCCAAACATGATAACACCTCAACGCATGCTAATACCCCACACGCGCTAACACCCCAACACACACTAACACCCACCACACACGCTAACACCCCCAAACACACGCTAAAACCCCTACACACGCCAACACCTCCCACACATTAAATCCCCAACACACACACACTAATATCCCAACACATGCTAACACCCCCACACACTAACACTCCCACACACATGCTAACACCCCCACACATGCTAACAGCCCCACACACCCACACCCATCAAGAGTCTTCAGAAGCGATCAATAGTAAATGTTCTCTCTGTAATTCATAACATTAACATGCACCCAGTAGTCTAGTGGATGGATGGATGGGGGAGAGACAAAAGGCTCATCATTCCAGTATTGATCCTTGTGTGGGGTCGATGGTTGGGCTGGGAGGGGATCTGTTAGGCCTGTGATGAAGACACTATGCTACACTGCATATACGCAGCTTTGGTAGCATTCCGGCAGAACAGAGACGACCGGGCCTGTATACACAGAGCTGAGGTAACATTTCAACTCTGCACACAAACCCCCACACAAGCTCAGATTATCCTCAGATATACTATGTACGCTTTACTGAAAATGGATTAGTCATGTCCTGGCTCAGTTCCAACACTCATTTGAAGTGTTTTGGCTCTGTGTGATGGAGAATCTCCAGGCCACCACACTCCGCTGGCACATCTGTGCCTGGCCAGGGGATCTCAGTGAGAGCCCTGGCTGTGCTGCTGGGTCTGGCCCCCAGTCTTGTGTGAGAGTGGTAGTAGAATAGGGCAGAAAGGGTAGGTGTGGGCTGGACGGAGTCCCAGCAGAGGCTGGGGCCTCTCCACAGTCCTGCTCATGTTCTTCCAAGGATGCACTGGGCTGCTATGAGTCTAGTGTTGAGTCTGGTGTTGAGTTTGGTGTTGAGTCTGGTGTTGAGTCTGGTGTCATAACAAATTGTGATACAGCTGGTTAGTATGGTCTGGTCTCTTCTGTATGTACTGTATGTCTGTACTGTTTGTCAGTACTGTACGTCTGTACTGTATGTTTGTACTGTATGTCTACTGTATGTACTTTATTTCTGTATTGTATGTCTGTACTGTGTGTCTATTGTATGTCTGTACTGTATGTCTGTACTGTGTGTCTACTGTATGTACTGTATGTCTGTACTGTATATCTGTACTGTGTATCTACTGTATGTCTGTACTGTGTGTCTACTGCATGTACTGTATGTCTGTACTGTTTGTCAGTACTGTACAGCTGTACTGTATGTTTGTACTGTATGTTTGTACTGTATGTACTGTATGTCTGTACTCTGTGTCTACTGTATGTACTTTATGTCTGTATTGTATGTCTGTACTGTGTGTCTACTGTATGTACTTTATGTCTGTATTGTATGTCTGTACTGTGTGTCTACTGTATGTCTGTACTGTATGTCTGTACTGTATGTCTGTGCTGTATGTCTGTGCTGTATGCCTATTGTAGATACTGTATTTCTGTACTGTATGTCTGTACTGTGTGCCTACTGTATGTGCTGTATGTCTGTACTGTATATGCTGTATGTACTGTATGTCTGTACTGTGTGTCTACTGTATGTACTGTATGTCTGTATTGTATGTCTGTACTGTGTGTCTACTGTATGTCTCTACTGTATGTCTGTGCTGTATGTATTGTATGTCTGTACTGTATGTCTGTACTGTGTATCTACTGTATGTACTGCATGTCTGCACTGTATGTCTGTACTGTGTGTCTACTGTAT
>NC_137520.1:1667500-1670000 GCF_041902795.1 Electrophorus electricus
GGTTAGGGTTAGGGTTAGGATTAGAGTTAGAGAGTTAGGATTAGGGGGTTGGGGGTAAGGGTTAGAGGGTTAGGGTTAGAGTTAGGATTAGGGGGTTAGGGGGTTATGGTTAGGATTAGGGTTAGAGTTAGGGTTAAGGGGTTAGAGGGTTAGGTATAGGGATAGGATTAGGGTTAAGGGGTTAGAGTTAGGGTTTAGGGATAGAGTTTGAGGGTTAGGGTTAGAGTTAGAGAGTTAGGGTTAAGGGGCTAGAGGGTTAGGGGGTTAGGGATAGGGATAGGATTAGGATTAGAGTTAGAGAGTTAGGGTTAAGGGGTTAGGTGGTTAGGTTTAGGGTTAGCGTTAAGGGGTTAGAGGGTTAGGGGGTTAGGGGGTTAGGTTTAGGGTTAGCGTTAAGGGGTTAGAGGGGTTAAGGGAGTTAGGGGTTAGGTTGAAAGGGTTAGGGTTAGGAATTAAGGGTTAAGTTGAAATGAAGTTAGGTTTAGGATTAGAGAGTTAGGGTAAGGGTTAGGCTTAGGGTTAGCGTTAGAGTTAGGGTTTAGGGTTAGGGTTAGGGATAGGGTTAGAGGGTTAGGGGGTTAGGGTTAAGGTTAGGATTAGAGTTAGAGAGTTAGGGTTAGAGTTAGAGGTTGGTGTTGAAAAGGTTATGGTCAGGGCTAAGGAATTGAAAGGGTTAAGCATAGGGATAGGAGCTATTAAGAGTTAGGGTTAGGATTAAGGATAAGTTTTAGAGGTTAGGGGTTAGGAGTTAGGGCGTTGGGATTAGGGAGTTAGGTTAAGTTGGGGTTAGAGGGTTAGGAATAGGGATAGGAATAAGGTTAGGGTTAGGATTAGGGATAGGTTTAGAGGGTTAGGGCTAGGGTTAGGGTTAGGGTTAGGATTAGAGTTAGAGAGTTAGGGTTAGGGGGTTAGGGGTTTAGGGTTAGAGGGTTAGGAATAGAGTTAGGGCATTAGAGGGTTAGGGATAGGCATAGTGATAGGGTTAAGGTAAGAGTTAGGGTTAGACAGTTAGGGTTAAGAGGTTAGATGGTTAGGTTTAGGGTTAGGGTTAAGGGGTTAGAGGGTTAGGGAGTTAGGGGGTTAAGGTTAGGATTAGGGTTAAGGGATTAGATGGTTAGGGTTAGAGAAAATACAGAGAGTGAGAGAGAGGATGGAGAGAAAAAGAAGAAAGTGAGAGGAAGAAGAAGGAGGAAAAATAGGCAGTGGAGAAGGAGGAAGAGAAAGATGGAGAGGGAGAGAAGGAGAGAAAGAAAGAGATGGAGAGACAGGGAGAAAGATGTAGAGAGAGTGAGGGAGAGAGAGAGAGAGAGAGAGAGAGAGAGAGAGTTTGTAGGTCATTTGAAAGGTCCTGGGTGCAGGTGTGTCCAATCACAGCTGAAGTTCTTCACTCCTCGATACTGCTGTCTGATTGAGAGTGACACTCATATGATTACACCAGACAAACCAGATTAGACAGAGAACTGGAGAGGCAGTGTGTGTGTGTGTGTGTGTGTGTGTGTGTGTGTGTGTGTTTTGTGTGTTGTGTGTGTGTGTGTGTGAGATGGGTGGAGATGATGTAATAAGATACTTTTTCATTTATCAGGACTGGTTTCTCCCCCCTGCTGTGACTGCATTAGAACTGGGGGACAGATTAGTCTGATGAAGTCCAAGTTCAGCTCCGGCCAGTGTCTATGGCCTGCCTGCGTGCCATAGCCCAGCACGTTAATGAAACTCTGTATGTAAAAGCAGTGGGATTAAACCGAGAACAGTTTGTCTTATTGATTGTGGTTTTCACACACACACACACACGCTTCATGGTATCTTACAACATGTGACTGGGACCCCTGCAGATCTAATGGCAGGATTTGACCTCTTGACCTTTGACCTGTGCTGGGCTCTTTCTTGGTGTCTCCCTTTGACCCCGAGGGTTGGGCAGCGTAAATATGGCACAGCGCTGCTGACCTCCAGCCTTGTTCCTCATCAAATCTGACCTGGGATCTGTTTACTGCACACGGACCGGCATAGTGAAGCTCTCAAGAAGCACCATTCAGAACTCCTGTCTCTCCCTTTCTTAATCTCTCCCTCCCTCTCTCTCTCCCACACACCTAAACCTGTCTCTCTGCTGGGGGCTCCACACACCTCCACCTGAACCTGTCTCTCTGCTGAGGGTTCCACACACGTCCACCTAAACCTGTCTCTCTGCTGAGGGTTCCACACACGTCCACCTAAACCTGTCTCTCTGCTGGGGGCTCCACACACCTCCACCTGAACCTGTCTCTCTGCTGAGGGCTCCACACACGTCCACCTAAACCTGTCTCTCTGCTGGGGGCTCCACACACCTCCACCTGAACCTGTCTCTCTGCTGGGGGCTCCACACACGTCCACCTAAACCTGTCTCTCTGCTGAGGGCTCCACACACGTCCACCTAAACCTGTCTCTCTGCTGAGGGTTCCACACACCTCCACCTGAACCTGTCTCTCTGCTGGGGGCTCCACACACTTCCACCTGTCGTTATTATCAT
>NC_137520.1:1675000-1685000 GCF_041902795.1 Electrophorus electricus
TTCTTAATATGGAAAGAAAGACATCATTCTTAATCTGGAAGGAAAGACATCATTCTTAATTGGGGCACTATGGGCTGTTAATCTAATATGTAAATAACAATGTAAAATACTTCATAATTCACTACTAGCCCAAGGATATGGTATCACTAGACTTTGTCAGTGACTGAAATAATTAGCTGTATCATTCTGTCGAAGAGTCTGTAGCTCTAAACCCAAGCATCTGACAAACACTGTGAAAGAGCCATTTAAAATGACCCTGAGTTTGTATTTGTTTTGTTTTGCTGTAGAATGTTCCCTTAAACCCAGTAGACCTCTTCTTAAGGCAGCACATTATACTGACCCAGATCTTAACAATAACCTGTCTAATCTGACCCAGAGGCTCTCACAGTGACCACAGTCTTCTCACCACTCTCACAGGGACCCCACAGTCTTCTCAGCACTCTCACAGTGACCACACAGTCTTCTCAGCACTCTCACAGTGACCACACAGTCTTCTCAGCACTCTCACAGTGATCACACAGTCTTCTCACCACTCTCACAGGGACCCCACAGTCTTCTCAGCACTCTCACAGTGACCACACAGTCTTCTCACCACTCTCACAGTGACCACACAGTCTTCTCAGCACTCTCACAGTGACCACACAGTCTTCTCACCACTCTCACAGTGACCACACAGTCTTCTCACCACTCTCACAGGGACCACACAGTCTTCTCACCACTCTCACAGTGACCACACAGTCTTCTCACCACTCTCACGGTGACCACACAGTCTTCTCACCACTCTCACGGTGACCACACAGTCTTCTCACCACTCTCACAGTGACCACACAGTCTTCTCACCACTCTCACAGTGACCACACAGTCTTCTCACCACTCTCACAGTGACCACACAGTCTTCTCACCACTCTAACAGTGACCCCAACACAGTCTTCTCACCACTCTCACGGTGACCACACAGTCTTCTCACCTCTCTCACGGTGACCACACAGTCTTCTCACCACTCTCACAGTGACCACACAGTCTTCTCACCACTCTCACAGTGACCACACAGTCTTCTCACCACTCTCACAGTGACCACACAGTCTTCTCACCACTCTAACAGTGACCCCAACACAGTCTTCTCACCACTCTCACGGTGACCACACAGTCTTCTCACCACTCTCACAGGGACCACACAGTCTTCTCACCACTCTCACAGTGACCACACAGTCTTCTCACGACTCTCACAGTGACCACACAGTCTTCTCTCTCTACAGTCAGGATTGTTTATATCTATGTGTTTCTCTGGTCAGATTGTGGTCACTGAGTCTGTACTTGGTGAGGATCTGTTTTTGCTGTGGATCTCTGACCGTGTAGAGATTCTGATATATTCTATATTCTGATCATTCATATTCTCTGTTTAGGGCCTGATAGTTCTGGGATTCACAATGAGATTTGGTCTCATTGTCCCAGTGTTTGTTAACTCTGACTGGACTTTGTTTACAAGTGCTGGACTGAGGCTGTTGTGTGTTAGGGGTCAGTAGATTAGTTAGTCTCAGTACCAGCTGACAGAGGGGACCAGCAGAGGGGACCAGCAGAGGGGACTGGGTTTAGCGCTGAGCTCTTGGGTTTGAGAGACTTCATCCTGTTTTGATTGCTGGAGTTTACATGCAGCCAAACTTTACACATCTTTTATGAATGTGTAAAATCGACAGAAATCAGCCTAATTCCACCCTTCACGCATTAGCTGGTGTTTATATTTGAACATTTGGTATATTTCTGCAGAGTTGTGCATGCAGGGATTCTGTGGGCTGCGTCACCTCACGTACTGTAGTCGTGTTTACTGAGTGACCCCAGACTCTATACAGCACAACAGGTGCAATTACACTAACAAACATGAGGCTCTTTGCTTTAGAGAGACCAAAAAAGAAAATCAGATGGAGAGAAAGAACGCGGGACAAAAAGAGAAACAGAAGATGAACAGAATGATAGTGAGAGGGAAACAAGATAAGCAGAAAGATGGAAAGAGAGATGGATGGAGAGAAGGGTGGGTCACTTTCGTTAGGGACTCTTTTCCATGCGGGACATTTCAGAGAAACAAGGTGGATAATGTGGGATCTTCTAGATATTCCTGACACAGCACACTTCAGTGTGTGTGTGTGTGTGTGTGTGTGTGTGTGTGTGTGTGTGTGTGTGTGGGCTGTGAGTATGTGTGTGTGGGCTGTGAGTATGTGTGTATGTGTTTGTGTATGTGTGTGTATGTGTTTGTGTGTGTGAGTGTGTGTGTGTGTGTGTGTGACTGCAGTAGGTGCTGGCCTGTGTGGCTAAGATTTATGTCCTGGATGTCCAGTTCAGTTCTTCAACAAGTTACACTTCTTGTCCAGACCTCAGACTTCAGATTTGAGTCCAGACGGCTGTCCGCCTTAGGAAGGTCTGCAGGGATCCCAGACCTAAGGAGGTCTGTCTTCCAACACCTGCTCCAACCTCTGGCTCAATACCTTAACATGCTTGTACTGACCTGCTGAGTTAATCGGTGATGTTAGAGCTGATGGACTCTGTAGTAGGACCCTAGACCTGAGACAGACCTGAGACAGACCTCCATAGTAGGACCCCAGACCTGAGACAGACCTGAAAATGTTTCTTAAACAGCATAGTTATTTTACAGTACAGGGCAGTGGTGTCTCAGTGGTGAAGTTACTGGACTGGTAATCAGAAGGTTGCCAGTTCAAGTCCCACCACTACCAAGTTGCCACTGTTGGGCCCCTGAACAAAACCCTTAACCCTCAATTACTCGAGTTGTGTTCAGTCAGAACTGTAAGTCACTTTGGATAAAGGTGTCAGATAATTACTCTTGATATATACTCACCATTTGCATTATCACATATGTGCAAATAAATTAGTTAATTATACTGTGATCCTGAAGCCAGGCTCTGTGGGTTCTCAGGAAAGTGTGTGTGTATGTTTGTGTGAGGGAGTGTCTGGCAGCTATGAGCATGAATAACAGGTCAGCGGTTTGAAGTGGTTGTCATGGAGATGCTGGTCTGGACAGGATCAGGTGGCTGAGAAACAGGTGAGTCAGGGCTTTTTGAGCAGATGACACCGTTGCTAAGCAGCAGATAAAACTGCACCATTTTGAGTCCCGACCAATACACACCCCGTAAGGAACACACCCCCATAAGGATGCAAAACTCCAAACAGAGATGCTCTTAGCTGACCTCTGATACTGCAACTATAGCAACACAGCGCTGGTTCGCTGGTCTCTGTGCCCACTTTATTTATTTACAGTGAAAATGTCTTTTGTGGGGTCCAGGCTGTTTTTGATGAAAAATTGAATACTTCCCCTGATTTGAACCCTGTCTGGTATTCAGAACAAGAGCAGATGAGCGTGATTATGATACTCTGGCTATCTGTCTACAGACGGGTTATAGTGGGCTAGAACGCCATACAGTCAATGTTTGGTGTTATTCCAAATTGAAGAAAAAAACAACACATTCACTCAGTCATTCTCCCTCCCTCTTTCTCTTTCTCTCCCTCTCTTTCTCTCTGTCTCCCCCCCCCCCCCTCTCTCTCTCTCTCTGGCACTGCAGGAGAACAGCAGCCGCAAGCCAGTAAGAGGGGAACTGGGTTCAGTGCACCGCTGTCTCCTATGCTGTGTGTGTGTGTGTGTGTGTGTGTGTGTGTGTGTGTTTGCTGTATATTCAAGAGACAAAAAGAAGAGGTCAAGTGAGGTCAGGCTGGGGTCTGGAACTAGATGTGTGTGTGTCTGGAATCAGTTATGTCTGTGTGTTTTGGTGTATTTATATAGCATTGTGTGTGTGTGTGTGTGTGTACAGTACAGACTCAAAACACTCAAAACATTCACACATGCTGAAAATAAACATGCACACATTGAAAATAACACAAATAACACACATGATGAAAACAGTAACAAACGTATATGTATTGAAAATAACACAAACGCTGAAAATAGTAACATGTATGTTTTGAAAATAACACAACACACACATGCTGAAAACAGTAACACAAACATACACACATATTGAAAACAACACAAATAACTAATTATTTCCAACTTTTCCATGATTTCACCTCTCATATCATATAGTAGAGAGGAAGACTGTCAAAGGCCTCTAACCACACATCCATAACCACAGTAAAATCACCTTAAACTGATTGCACTGTCCACAAGACTGTGCAGATGAGTGTTGACCTCAGTAACCAATATAGAGCAGTATTAACCAGTATAGAGGAGCGGTAACCAGTATATGGTAGTAATAACTAGAAAGAGGAATAATAACCAGTATAGAGGAGCAGTAACCAGTATATAGGGGTATATACTAGGAATACTCAGTATAGAGGAGTAATAACCAGTATAGAGGAGAAATAACCAGTATAGAGGAGTAATAACCAGTAAGAGAAGCAGTAACCACTCTAGAGGAATAATACCCAGTATAGAGGATTAATAACCACTATAGAGGAGCAGTAACCAGTATAGAGGAGTAATTACCAGTGTACATCACAACATAAAATATAACCTGTATATCACAACATAAAACATAACCTGTACATCACAATATAAGATATAACCTGTATATCACAACATAAAATATAACCTGTACATCACAACATAAAACATAACCTGTACATCACAATATAAGATATAACCTGTACATCACAACATAAAATATAACCTGTATAGCACATCACATATGCCCATCCCCACATAGCTGTGAATTAGCATCTTAGCGCTGTGCTATTGGAGGGGTAGCGGGCGGGGTTAATATTGGGAGGGGCCTTTGCTGAACACCCCATAAAAACACTCAATTCACAGACAATTAATAAAAGCATCCAAGTGCACATTAATCCCTCCCACATGGATGACAGAAACGGTTGGCGTGGCTTCACTTATTACCGGGACAAGACCATTTTCCTCTGCTGTGTTTACTGAAGACATCAGACAGTGAAGAACAGGACATTCTCCCAAATGCAAATGCACAGAGAGTGATAGAGCACAGGTGTCTGACTGCACAGAGAGTGATAGAGCGCAGGGGTCTGACTGCACAGAGAGTGATAGGGCACAGGTGTCTGACTGCACAGAGAGTGATAGAGCGCAGGCGTCTGACTGCACAGAGAGTGATAGAGCGCAGGCGTCTGACTGCACAGAGAGTGATAGAGCGCAGGCGTCTGACTGCACAGAGAGTGATAGAGCGCAGGCGTCTGACTGCACAGAGAGTGATAGAGCGCAGGCGTCTGACTGCACAGTGGGTGCACAGAGAGTGATAGAGCGCACATGTCTGACTGCACAGAGAGTGATAGAGCACAGGTGTCTGACTGCACAGAGAGTGATAGAGCACAGTCACACTTGGACTGTTTATATGGGATTATCAGTACAGTTTTGGACATTTTCAAATATTATTTCATTTAATTTAGTTTTTATTTTTTGGTCAGGCAGAAGTGACAGGTTGCTCACAAGAAGAACAAGATAAGAGGGAAAGAATTTACCCTTATACAGTGTTCACTGATCTTATAATCCCCCCCACACACATATGCACACGCAAAGACACATGCACACATTCACACACACACACACACACACACACACACACACACACACACACACACACACACACACCAGCATAGCAGCACAGAGGATGCGTGCCTTCAAATCATCCCTATGGTCCATAACCTTGAAAACTCCTGTTTAGAACGTTTCTCCTCACTTTTTTATTGCTATTTATGTTGACAGCAGCTTGGCATCTTGGATCGTTCAATCCATCAAATATTCTTCCCTCCTTCTCTGCTTTCAACACGGCTTCCATGGCTCATGCAGGAGACGCAGCCTGAACCAGGACGGAGACTCTGAAGTCCACAGTCTGTTTCTCCCTTGTGCTGCCAAGCTGGAGTGCCTTCAATCCTAACGTGTGCGCCTTAGTCCTTTCTAATAAAGACTAGGTGCATTTAACAGCATCAAATATTGATTTTGTACATTGCCTTATGAATTTTCATTCTGTGTGTGTGTGTGTGTTGTTGCTTTGAGATATTTTGGGCCATTAATTAATTAATGAATTAATTGCCATAATGTGAACGTGTTTAAGTAAAAATGTCACTAAAAGCTTGAAGATAAACGACTTCTTTTTTTTTGCAGCCATTTGCTTTGTTTTAATCTTTCTGCATGTTCGTACCAGCCTCTAAATCCCCTGTAATCTGACACGTGAGTGTTACGTTTCCTGGACCAACACAGTGGCTGGTGGGGCGATGAGCACGCATGTAGCAGAGCCTTGTCTTCAGGAGTAACGTGTGTTGGACGCAGTGCTGCGCCAGCCTCTCCTAGATTCCCCGAGCGGGACTTCACTTCAGAAGGATGAAGCAGAGTGAAGCTGCGTAACACCAGGCTCTTCGTCTCCGTGGCCCCCCCACAGCAGACAGACGCCCGAAGACAGACGCCCGAAGACAGAATGCTGCAGGGTTTGTATGTTGTATTTTCACAGGTACAAAGAACAGTTATGTGATTCTTTAGAGAACAGAGATCAGTGCCCAGGACCACTCAAATGACACTCAAAGACACCCAGTGGACAAAAAGCCACGATTCCACACAAACCCCTCTGAGACACTGATAGCAATGAGGAAGAAGATAACAGAGATTTGATGACTTGAACCCAACACTGTGTGTGAGTGTATATGAACCCAACATTGTGTTTGATGTGTATATGAACCCAACACTGTTTGAGTGTATATGAACACAACACTGTGTTTGAGTGTATATGAACCCAACACTGTGTGTATGAACCCAACACTGTGTGTGAGTGTATTTGAACCCAACATTGTGAGTGTATATGAACCCAAATCTGTGTTTGAGTGTATATGAACACAACACTGTTTGTATGCATATGGACAAATCAGTGATACTCTACTACAGGACAGGTGAGTGATACTCTACTACTGGACAGATCAATGATATTCTACTACAGGACAATTAAATGATACTCTGCTACTACAGGTCAGTGCTACTCTACTACAGGACAATTAAATGATACTCTACTACTGGACAGGACATTTAGCTGATGCTTTTATCCAAAGCAACTTACAATTATTCTACTACTGGACAGATCAATGATACTCTACTACTGGACAGGTATATGATACTCTACTACAGGACAATTAAATGATACTCTACTACAGGACAGGTCAATGATACTCTACTACTGGACAGGTCAATGATACTCTATTACAGAACAGGTCGATGATACTTTACTACAGGACAGGTCAATGATTACTACAGGACAGGTAAATGATACTCTACCACAGGACAAATCAATGATACTCTACTATTGGACAATTAAATGATACTTTACCACTGGACAGGTCAGTGATACTCTGATGTTTTTAAAAACTCTGACATGTATTAGTTTCAGCAGTGATATGTATTAGTTTAAGCACTCTGACAGGTATTAGTTTAAACACTGATGTGTATTAGTTTAAACACTCAGACCTATTTAAACACTCTGACCTGTATTAGCTTCAACACTCTGACTTTTAAACACACACACACACACACACACACACACACACACACACACACACACACACACACACACACACACACAAGTGTTTTCCAATCATGTTGATATTTCCGTATGTTTGAGTGTGTATATGCGTGTGAGTGTATATGTGTCTTTCTGTGTGTGTGTGTGTGTGTGAGAGAGAGAATGAGAATAAGTGCACTAGAAAGCTTAACTCTGGTGACGGATGTGTGTGTTTGTGGTTTGGCCATGTGTGTTGTAGTGGGTCTGCCACTCCCTCTCCCCCTCTCACTGGAAGCAGTTCCACGTATCCTAGAATGTTTTAACTATTTAAACTCACTGCGCTGTCTGATACACTTCCTCTCTGACACTCTATTCCTTTGCCCTGCATGCCACCCCTTTGAACTTCTCTCTCTCTTCCTCCCTCCCTCTCTCTCTCCCTCTCTCCTGTAGCCCGTGGCTACTGCTCATTAAGTTCATTAGTAGGGCCGACAGGTCTGTTCTCTTTAAGGCTGTGGATGGCATTATCTGTCCAGCTCATTCTGCTGGGTCTCTCTGCACACCCTCCCATCACTGAACTGCTTCGAACGTTGTGTGGAAGATAATGATAGCCTATCTGCCCTGCCATGGGCTTGTGTTTTCCTACCGATGATGGAGTCTGGAATGTGTGTGTGTGTGTGTGTTTGTGTGTGTGTATTAACAGTTTGTATTTGTGGGAGGGGGTGTAATTATATTTTCATATGTATTTCAGGATTGTGTGTGTTTTGTCCCTGGTGGCTACACCATACACGTTTGTGTGTCTGTACCAGAACGTGTGTGTGTGTGTATTTCAGTTTATTTAGACTTAATGTGCACCCTTGAGGTCTTCATTTAGGTTGTGTGTGTGTGTGTTGTTAAATATGTGTTTGAGTGTGTGTGTTTGTGTGTGTTATGCTGTTGGTTGAATGGGTGCACAAACAGATTCTACACTTAATCTGACCTTCTGTTTGTTTGTGTGTGTGTGTATGTGTGATGTCCTACGTTTTTAATTATCCCAGTGATTTTTCCTGCTCTTTTCTGCCAACTATGTTCTGGAGGACCTAAATGTCTCCACCTCAAGCGTCTCCACAGCAAAGTTTTCAACTAAGACATAGTAGAAGGACCAGCTCAGGATGTGTGTGCTCCTCTGTTGTTCGGGCACTCTTGTACTGAACCATGTGCCTACTCATCCTAGCCTGTCCTGTGGACAAACATCTTCAACATCACTGTTTCTGTGGCGTGTATCAGCTGGTTGCTTTTAGTAATGGTTTCAGTAGGGACTGTGTGTGGGGCTGCATTCACAACACTTCACTTGGTCTGCCCATCTTAGCCATGGTAGTTAATCTCAGGCCAGCAGCTCATATTGAGACTCATTGGGTCTTGATTCCCAAGTTCGGGGTGTAGGGATGATGATGATGATGATGATGATGGTATCTCCCCTCTGACCTGTCATCCTGCCTCCCCCTTGCCGTAGCGTGTGTGTTGTGGTCGATCTCTAGTTATGACAGCAGTTGCTGCCTGTAGATGCAGAAACGCTGAGCTTATAGTTGTTTCAGGGTTAGTTTAGGTGTGGACGTACAGAAGCATCCACAGTTCCTACATCCTCTGCAGGTTCCCCTCATACTGGCGCTGTTTGTGTAGTAGCATTCCGACAGTCCTCTGTCCTCCTCTCTTGTCCATGAGCGTCTTGTGTTGTACTTACTTTATGGCACTGCCGTGGTCCCTCAGCATCTGACGCAGTCATTCATTGCACTTTTGATTACCTCTCTCTCTTTCTCTGTATATGTATATATATATATATATATATATATATATATATATATATATATATATATATATATATATATATATATATATATATATATATATATATATGTATATACACATACACACACACACACACACACACACACAACCTAACCATTGCTTATCAAGTACAGCTGTGCTCCCTCAGGCTTTTGTTTCTGTCCGTCTGTGTGTGTGTGTGTGTGTGTGTGTGTGTGTGTGTGTGTGTGTGTGTGTGTGTGTATGTGTGTGTGTGTGTGTGTGTGTGTGTGTGTGTGTGTGTGTGCGCGCCATGGTCTGTGGGAAAGGTATTTGAGCTGGATCACTGTGGTGCACTGTGGGTCATTGTGGGTCACTGTAGTGCACTTTGGGTCATTATGGCTCACTGTAGTGCATTGTGGGTCATTGTGATTCATTGTAGTGCACTGTGGGTCACTGTAGGTCATTATGGGTCACTGTAGTGTGTTGTGGGTCATTGTGATTCACTGTAGTGCACTGTGGGTCATTGTGGGTCACTAGTCCACTGTGGGCCATTGTGAGTTACTGTAGGTCATTATGGGTCACTGTAGTTCACTGTTGGTCAGTGTAGTGCACTGTGGGTCATTGTGAGTCACTATGGATCACTGTAATGCATTGTGGGTCATTGTGATTCAGTGTAGTGCACTGTGGGTCATTATGGGTCACTAGTCCACTGTGGG
>NC_137520.1:1692500-1697500 GCF_041902795.1 Electrophorus electricus
TATAGAGATTATACTGTTACAAAAATATTACACAGAGATTGTACTCCTATAAAACATAATACACAGAGATTAAACTGATACAAACATACTATACAGAGATTATACTACTAGAAACATACTACACAAAGATTATACTGCTACATATATACTATACAGATATTATACTGCTAGAAACATATTACACAGATTATATGGCGACAAACATGCTATACAGAGATTATACTGCCAGAAACACACTATACAGAGATTATACCGTTACAAACTATATACAGAGATTATACTGCCAGAAACATACTGCAAAGAGATTATACTGCTACAAAACATACTACACAGGGGTTATACTGCTACACACATACTATACAAAGATTATACTACTAGAAACATATTACACAGATTATACTGCCAGAAACATACTATACAGAGATTATACTGTTACAGAGATACTACACAGAGATTGTACTGTTACAAACATACTATACAGATATTATACTGCTACAAGCATACTACACAGAGTTTATACTGCTACTGTCACATCTACAGAGCGGAGTATTCCCCGTTTCCAAGGCAACCTAGTAACTTCTGTGTTTTGGTCATTCTCTATGGTTCCTTGTATCCTCCCCTTTGTCTCCAGCTGTTTCTAATTTATCCCTGATTATAGTCTTATAAAACCCCGTCCCTTCGTATCTTGTTTGTTGGTTATTGTTTCTCCTCACTTCTGGTTAGCTTTCGTTTCTCCTCGCGCCTTCGTTGATATGTGTTTGATAATATATCTGTCTTGGTTGTTGGTTAGTTCTCGTCGGTCTTAGTCTCGCTTTGTTTTGGTTAGAGTGTGTTTCTGTCTTTCATTGTGTTTGTGATAAGAACCTGTGTTACACCTAGCTCCTTGCTCCTATTTTGTTTGTTTACATCTCATTTGTACTCTCCCTCTGTGTTTGCCGTCTACACTGCCTTTCCTGTTAATGTTTACCTGGTATTGCTGTATGTCTTTGATTTTGTTCAGTGTTTGTTTATTAAAACTAAGTGTTTATTTATTCTATTTGTCACAATCGTTATGGTTTCCCTCGTTAGTTCCGTTTCACGTAACATGCAAGATGTCGGCACTTCGCATGTGTGTTCGCCCTCGCTCACCACCCTTTCTGTGTTACAGCTACAAATATACTATACAGAGATTATACTGCTACACATATACTATACAGAGATTATACTGCTACAGAAAATACTATACAGAGATTATACTGCTACAGAAAATACTATACAGAGATTATACTGCTACAAATATACTATACAGAGATTATACTGCTACAGAAAATACTATACAGAGATTATACTGCTACACATATACTATACAGAGATTATACTGCTACAGAAAATACTATACAGAGATTATACTGCTACACATATACTATACAGAGTTTATACTGCTACAGAAAATACTATACAGAGATTATACTGCTACACATATACTATACAGAGATTATACTGATACAGAAAATACTATACAGAGATTATACTGCTACACATATACTATACAGAGTTTATACTGCTACAGAAAATACTATACAGAGATTATACTGCTACACATATACTATACAGAGATTATACTGCTACAGAAAATACTATACAGAGATTATACTGCTACACATACTATACAGAGATTATACTGCTACAGAAAATACTATACAGAGATTATACTGCTACACATATACTATACAGAGATTATACTGCTACAGAAAATACTATACAGAGATTATACTGCTACACATATACTATACAGAGATTATACTGCTACAGAAAATACTATACAGAGATTATACTGCTACACATATACTATACAGAGTTTATACTGCTACAGAAAATACTATACAGAGATTATACTGCTACACATATACTATACAGAGATTATACTGCTACAGAAAATACTATACAGAGATTATACTGCTACACATATACTATACAGAGATTATACTGCTACAGAAAATACTATACAGAGATTATACTGCTACACATATACTATACAGAGTTTATACTGCTACAGAAAATACTATACAGAGATTATACTGCTACACATATACTATACAGAGATTATACTGCTACAGAAAATACTATACAGAGATTATACTGCTACACATATACTATACAGAGTTTATACTGCTACAGAAAATACTATACAGAGATTATACTGCTACACATATACTATACAGAGATTATACTGCTACAGAAAATACTATACAGAGATTATACTGCTACACATATACTATACAGATATTATACTGCTACAGAAAATACTATACAGAGATTATACTGCTACACATATACTATACAGAGATTATACTGCTACAGAAAATACTATACAGAGATTATACTGCTACACATATACTATACAGAGATTATACTGCTACAGAAAATACTATACAGAGATTATACTGCTGCACATATACTATGCAGAGTTTATACTGCTTTAAACATACTATACAGAGAATAAACTGCTACAAACATACTGCACAGAGATAATACCACTACAAACATGCTATTTAGAGATTATACTACTACAAAACATACTACACAGATATTATACTGCTACAAACATACTATATAGAAAGTATACTGCTCCAAACATACTATACACAGATTATACTGTTAGAAAGATACTATACAGAGATTATACTGCTATAAAATATACTAGACAGAGATTGTACTGCTATAAAACATATTACACACATATTATACTCCTACAAACTTGCTTTACAGAGATTTTACTGTTACAAAGATACTACACAGAGATGATACTGCTACCCATATACTATACAGAGAATATACTGCTAGAAACATAATACGATGATATTATGCGACTACAAACATGCTATACAGAGATTATACTGCTATAAAACATAATACACAGAGATTATACCACTACAAATTTGCTACACAGAGATTGTACTGCTACAAACATACTATACAGAGATTAAACTGCAAGAAGCATAATACACAGAGGTTATACCACTACGAATATGATACACAGAGATTATACTTCTACAAACATACTATACAGTGATTATACTGTTACTGACATACTACACAGAGATTGTACTGCTATAAAACATACTACACAGGTTATACTGCTACACACATACCACACAGAGATTATACTGCTACACACATACTATACAAATATTATACTGCTAGAAACATATTACACAGAAATTATACTGATAGAAACATACTACACAGAGATTATACTGCCAGAAGCATACTGTATAGAGATAATACCACTACAAACATGCTATTCAGAGATTATACTGCTACAAAACATACTTCACAGATTATACTGCTACAAACATACTATACAAATATTATACTGCTAGAAACATACTACACAGATATTATACTGCTATACACATACTATACAAATATTATACTGCTGGAAACATATTACACAGAGATTATACTACTACATACTATACAGAGATTATACTGCTAGAAACATACTAAACAGATATACTGCTAAAAAGACACTACACAGAGATTATACTGCTACACACATAATATACAGAGAATATACTGCCAGAAACATACTGCACAGAGATAATACCACTACAAACATGCTATACAGAGATAATACCGCTACAAAACATACTACACAGATATTATACTGCTAAAAAGACACTACACAGAGATTATACTGCTACACACATAATATACAGAGAATATACTGCCAGAAACATACTGCACAGAGATAATACCACTACAAAACATACCACACATGGGGTTATACTGCTACACACATACTATACAAAGATTATACTGCCAGAAACATACTACACAAATTATACGGCTACAAACATGCTATAAAGAGATTATACTGTTACAAAAATACTACACTGAGATTGTACTCCTATAAAACATACTACACAGAGGTTATACTGCTACACACATACTATACAGAGATTATACTGCTATAAACATATTATACAGAGATTAAACTTCTACAAACATACTATACAGAGATTATACTGTTACAGTGATACTACACAGAGATTGTACTTCTATAAAACATACTGCACAGAGGTTATACTGCTACACACATACTATACAGAGATTATACTGCTAAAAACATACTACACAGATATTATACTGCTACACACATACTATACAAAGATTATACTGCTAGAAGCATATTACACAGAGATTATATGGTGACAAACATGTTATACAGAGAATATACTGTTACAAAGATACTACACAGAGACTGTACTGCTAGGAACATACTATACACTGTTACAAACATACTACACAGATTAAACTGCTACAAATATACTACATATTGATTATACTGTTACACGATACTATACAGAGATTATACTGTTAGAAAGATACTGCATAGAGATTGTACTGCTATAAAACATACTACACAGAGGTTATACTACTACACACATACTATACAGAGATTATACTACTAGAAACATACTACACAGAGATTATACTGTTGCACACATACTATATAGAGATTATACTGCTACAAATTTACTACAAAAAGATTATACTGCTTCAGACATGCTATGCAGAGATTATACAACTAGAAACATACTACACAGCGATTATATTGCTACAAATGTACTATACAGAGATTATATGGCTACTAAACATACTACACAGAGATGATATGGCTATAAATAAACAATACAGAGATATAGTTAAAGACCAAAATCATGAATCCTCAAACCATGCATATGATGACAAACCATGCATTATCAGAATGGTCAGAGCACCCTCTGAGACATGCCGAAGCAATGTGTGGATGTGTGGAGATGTGGGAGGACTCACTAGAGCATCACAGCCATTTTTGCTGTAAGTAAAACGAAACACTGCAGGAGGAATTAGTAGCTGCACTGTTGGACTGGCGGCACGCAAGCGTCCTGCATAAGGATGAACACACACAGCAGAGAGATTTACATCCCATCCAGTCTACTGTTGAAACTCATAGCGTTAAAACAAGATGGACG
>NC_137520.1:1702500-1715000 GCF_041902795.1 Electrophorus electricus
GTGTGTGTGTGTGAGTGAATGAAGTTGCAGTAACTCCCACAGCCTGTAAAGGGACTTTTCCACTCTCTTGTTTATGCTCATATTTCCCAAAAAAGCTCAGATTTTCTGCTTTTCAGCTCTGTGTAATGTGTGAGATATTTTAACCGGATGGACGTGTGTTTTTGTGTGTGTGTGTGTGTGTGTGTGTGTGTGTGTGTGTGTGTGTGTGTGTGTTTTTGTGTTTGGTGTGTGTTTATGTGTAATGTGTGTGATATTTAAACCTGTTGGGCAGTGGTGTTGAATGGGCCTGTGAGATGTACTGGAGAAATTACCCCACTGCTCTGTGTGAGACTTACAGAAGAAGTAAGAACACTGTGCTGTGAGACGTATTTGAGACATAAACCTACTGTTCTGTGAGATGTACTGGAGACATAACCCTACTGCTCTTGGAGACGTATTGGAGAAATAACCCCACTCTGGCATGTATGTTACATCACTCCTCTGGCGTATAGTCAGGAATCTCTGTTGCTTTTCATCTCTTACATGTTTTTCAGGGTTATTTACACTCATTTCTTTCTCTGTGTTTTTGTCTTTCCCTCTCTTTCCTATTTCTGTGTGTGTGTGTGTGTGTGTGTGTGTGTGTGTGTGTGTGAGAAACACTGAGAGTGATTAATCACGGCACTAATGCCAAAATTCCTAGAAGTGGGAGCTCATTCGAATGGCAAGATTGAAACAATCATCAGCTTGTCCGGGGAGGGGGGGTATTTGTGTATTTGTGTGTTTGTATGTGGAGTGTGGAGACATCTGTCTGCAGATGTTTATAATGAACCCTTGGCCTAAGCTTTCACCCCTACGAACTTTGACCTCTGAAACAACAAGAGCAATGGCAGAAGAGAATGTGTGTGTGTGAGTGTGTGTGTGAGTGTATGTGTGTGTGTGTGTGTGTGTGTGTGTGTGTGTGTGTGTGTGTGTGCGTGTGTGTGTGTGTGTGTGTGTGAATACGTGTAAAACGAAACGATCTTGCCTGTTTGACTCAAAACACTGACAAACCAGTATTGACGTCCTGGAGTAACAGAGTTACTAGAAGACCAGCTTGTAAAACAATGGCTTATTTGGAAACAACCTACTGACCTCTGACCTATGAACCTGCTACACAAACACTGTAATAATAAATCATAATAATAAAAAATACAGAACCCACTGTGACCTTTGACCTTTGGAAGAGCACACCTCACAGTTTTGGGATGGGGTGTCAGTAGAGGAAGCCCAGGTTTCCTCAGCAGATAAACGTGACACAGCAGGGAGTGAGGAGTGTAGAGTGAGAAGTGTTGGAGTGAGGAGTGTGGAGTGAGGGAGTGCATAAGTGAGGTCACTAACAGCTGCTGATGCACCTTGAGCAGGTGTGAAGGGCGTGGGAAGAAAAGACGCGTGTGTGTGTGTGTGCAGAAAAGGTACAGTAATACTAAACAAACACTTGACAGGTAAGTGAGTGTCAAATAACACACACACACACAGACCGTCTTTTCAAGATCAAAACATCCCCTCTTCAATGTCACAGATTTTACTGCTGGATGAAACCTGTTTGTGTACGTACGTGAGCGAGAGAAACTATACGTAACTGTGTGTGTGTGTGTGTGTGTGTGTGTGCGTGCGTGCGTGCGTGTGTGTGTGTGTGCGTGCGTGTGTGTGTGCGTGCGTGTGTGTGTGTGTGTGTGTGCGCGTGCATGTGTGTGTGTGTGTGTGTGTGTGTGTGTGTGTGTGTGTGTGTGTGTGTGTGTGTGAAGGACTGGCACTCCCCTCTCTCAGGCCCATTATTATGATTCTTATCTGCACAAATTCAATGGAGCACAACCACACACACACACACACACACACACACACACACACACTCACACACACAACACACACACACACGCACACTAGCACACACACACACACACACACACACACACACACACACACACACTCACACACACAACACACACACACACGCACACTAGCACACACACACACACACACACACATACACACACACACACACACACACACAAACACTTCAGTTTATTTGTCTAAGAGCTTTGTTCAGTAGTTCAGTCCCTTGTATTACCAACATGAAAACAGAGAGACATCAAACATCTTTCACACAATACTAATATTCCAGTGCTGAGTCATAAACAAAAAAAATCAATGTAAATATTAAAATGGGCAACACAAAAATTGAACATATTTAGGCATAACAATATGTTCTTTATTGTTGAAATATGTTCTGTTATGGCCTGACTATGAAAAAACAAGATTAATTAAGAAATCTGTCAAATTTTAAGTACCAGTTAGAATCTTTTTTAAAAACAGTGTTTATATCAGTTCCACTATAGAGCAGTAAAGTGCGTTGACCTCTGACACTAAAAGATTTTACAGTGTGAGGCATGGTATACAGAATTCTGTCGAGGTGTCCGTGGGTACAGAGGACAACACCACACAGCTCCTACAGGACTGAGTCAGGACAGCGTGCTCAACCACTAAAGCGTACAAGAGCGCTAAAGTTTTGGAAATGTGTCAAAATTCGTGACCCCCACTCACTCCAGACTAAAGCACTGGTCTGCCAGGAGCTGGACGCAGACAGGAGACCCCAGCCAGCTGGTCCTGAACCCCACCAGTGTTACACACAACTACACACTCTCCCAAACAGTCAAGTCCAGTACACTTCTAACCAACAAAAAACAAACACACATCATATGTTGGAAATAATACACAAAAGCACAATACAAATATTTGGCCCTGAGAACCTGTGACCACTAGACAAAATACTACAAAGGAAGTGTGGATTGTGTCCAGAGTAAGCATGCCCTGAGGGGACAGACCTGCTGCCCGGAGGGGACAGAGCAGCACAGCACAGAGTAGCACAGCACAGAGTAGCACAGCACAGAGTAGCACAGAGCAGCACAACACAGAGTAGCACAGCACAGAGCAGCACAGCACAGAGTAGCACAGAGCAGCACAACACAGAGCAGCACAACACAGAGCAGCACAGAGCAGAACAGCACAGAGCAGCACAGCACAGAGCAGAGCAGCACAGAGCAGCACAGCACAGAGTAGCACAGCACAGAGCAGCACAGCACAGAGTAGCACAGAGCAGCACAACACAGAGCAGCACAACACAGAGCAGCACAGAGCAGAACAGCACAGAGCAGCACAGCACAGAGCAGAACAGCACAGAGCAGCACAGCACAGAGCAGAGCAGCACAGCACAGTGTAGCACAGCACAGAGTAGCACAGAGCAGTCCAGCACAGAGCAGCACAACACAGAGCAGCCCAGCACAGAGCAGAGCAGCACAGAGCAACACAGCACAGAGTAGCACAGCACAGAGTAGCACAGCACAGAGTAGCACAGAGCAGCACAACACAGAGCAGCACAGAGCAGCATTGGGAACAAAAAGGCCTTTATCTTCACACATCATACACGCACACACACACGCGCACACACACACAGGCGCACACACACCCACGCAACACACACACGCGCACACACACACACACACACACACACACACAGTTGGAGCGTGGGTGTTGACATTTAACACATTGAAAGGACACAGTGAAATCTTCCCAGAAGGGAAACCATCACTAACCACAGCAGTGACACACTGAGTATAGTGTTAACAGGGTCATCTCCCAAACCTGGACACACATCACTTTAGCAGTGTTGCCCGTCATGGGACTGTCGTCATGACAGTCTCCTCTGCACTGTGCCTGACATGAAGACTTATGGTGTGAACACACTCTCAACCCCAGGTTCACCCTGGCAGGACACGGCACTAAGAGATCATCATTGACAACCAGTTTGAACCTACAGAGCTTATCATCAAACCCCACCAACATTTCCAGTATGGTCACGTGAGGTCACATGGGAAATGTCTGTGGGTTCAGGAGAACAAGCCAGACAGTTGGGGGTCCACAGATCTCACGTGTTGATAGGATACACACATGACAGTGAGAACCAACTCATTTTACCTGTTCTGTGGGAATTATCACCTCACCCAAACCTCCATATGTGCGTGCACACACGCACACACATCCACACCAAAAATCAAACTCAACACAAACACACACACTCAAAAAGGAAGCACACTGCATATACGTTCACTTTACATCAAATTATATATCATTATATCATTTATTTAATTATTTATATCTTTATATCATCATTAGAAACACTCCAGGAGTAAATGTCCTGGACAACAAACATGTTTGACCAGACACCTCAACCCTGGACAGCGCGTAAACTACTGTCAGACACACTCCTGGTAGACAAACTCCTGTCAGATACACTCCTCAGACACACTCCTGCCAGACATACTCCTCTCAGACACACTCATGTTAGACACACTCCTGTCAGACACACTCATGTTAGACACACTCCTGCCAGACATACTCCTCTCAGACACACTCCTGTCAGACACACAGTGTGAGACACACTCCTGGTTTAGCTTCCTTTAGCTGCCCACACATATTGTCTTATTATAGCTGCTCACCAAAATCCCCCAACAGTTCAACTCCCTGCAGGGGCTGCGTGTGTGTTTGCTGGGCTGGAACTGAGGCTATCTGAGACATCACTGGAGAATGCAGACAGGAGAAAGAATTCACCCTGCATTGTGTCCCCAGTCACACACACACACACACACACACACACACACACACACACACACACACACACACACACACACACACACATATTTATGCTTACAGCATTTAGCAGATGCTCTTGTCCAGAGTGACTTACAAACACACTTGTTTATCTCCACGTCTGAAATCCTTCTGCTAGTATATCAGGGCCATTAATATAGACCCCTGTCACAGAGAAGACACACAAGGCACGTAAATACAAGGGTGTTTATTAATGCAGATTTATGTAAAGGAGTCAATGAATATTCATCAATAATAAAGTGCCTTGAAGTGACTAAGGATCACTCAAGTGTCTTTCTTGAAGTGGTGGGTCTTCAGTCTGTGTTTAAATTCAGCAAGATTTAGCTGTAGAGAAAGGTAGTGAGACAGGTAGTGAGACAGTTAGTGGGACAGGCAGTGAGACAGGTAGTGAGACAGGTAGTGAGACACATAGTGGGACAAGTAGTGAGACAAGTAGTGAGACAGTTAGAGGGACAGGTAGTGAGACAGGTAGTGAGACATGTAGTGAGACAGTTAGAGGGACAGGTAGTGAGACAGGTAGTGAGACAGTTAGAGGGACAGGTAGTGAGACAGGTAGTGAGACATGTACTGAGACAGTTAGAGGGACAGGTAGTGAGACAGGTAGTGAGACATGTAGTGGGACAGTTAGAGGGACAGCTAGTGAGACATGTAGTGAGACAGGTAGTGAGACATGTAGTGAGACAGCTAGTGAGACAGGTAGTGAGACAGGTAGTTGGAGTTCATTCCACCATCAGCGTGCTGAGACAGAAGACCTGCTGTACTCGAGGCAAGAAGTGTGTGAGCATAAGCTGTTTGTCCACACACACGCGCACACACACACATACACGCGCACACACACACACACACACACACACACACACACACACACCCGCACAGGCACACACATTCACGTTTGAATACTTTATTTTGATTCTTAAGATAAAACTCTCATAACAAAATACAAATATTTTTAGAGTCATTATGTGGTTTGAATGTCTGCCCACTGTAAGTCACACCTTAAGGACACAGATGGTCCAGATATACAGTACACACACACACACACACACACACACACACACACACACACACACACACAGGTTACTCTCTTTGCAGAAAACATCATATATTTCTATTCTGCATAATACTGGTTAAATGAGTTTGTACCAAACCATAACCCATCCCTGAACATCCTGATGTTAACAAACAACAGAATGTCCTAAAATGTTCACATTTTTCTATCATCACAGACACACACAAACAATCTGTAAGAGGAAGAGACTGATGAGGTCACAGCAGGACAGGGCTGTCTTCTGTCATGAGAAATACAGCCTCAGGGCTGAGGGTCAAATATGCACACACACGCACACACACACACCGAACCTTTTCATTAAGGAGGACGTCTGTTTTGGAGAGGTTCTGTAAGTATTTTGTGAGTATTTGTGTGTGTCTGTGGTGGGGGGTTGGAGAAGCCATCACCTCCTTCTGAAGGCATCTCACAACGCCACTTAACTTCTTTGTTCTTCTTCATGTTCTGGGTTAATGTACACAGTAGCATTCCTATGGGCTTTGGTTTCAACAGATGGATAACAGCACGCTGAAGAAAGAAGAACTGGGAACACTGGTACCAGATGAATTGATCACTGGTGATTGTTGTTTACCTGTCGGTACATCTGGGTGTCGACAACTCTGAGCTCCAGCTGACTGAACTGACTGTCCTGCTGCATCCTGTCCTGCTGCGTCCTGCCCTGCTGCGTCCTGCCCTGCTGCGTCCTGTATCGGCTCCTTACCCTTTCAATCCACATACGAGTCTTTTCTCCTGTTTCCTCCTACAGAATTTGATTCATTGGAGGGTTAGTTACTACAAAACGACATACCTATCTGCTTCAACTGTGTCATTTGAACAGAGTTCAGAGGAAAACAAAGGTGTGTGTGTGTGTGTGTAACACTGTTAGGTTTCTGTGGTTTTTGCTGCTGTACAGATCCACACCACAATATTCCCTGTGTGTAGGGAATATTAGTTTGGCAGGACCACACACAGTTCTTGGTAATCCACCCACACCAAATAACGGAGAGTTCACAGCATGGAAACTTCCTTCACAGCAAATCACCAAGTCTGCTCAGCCTGGTCTCATTTTAATTATGTGGTTCTTAATTTTAAATCATCAGCTACACTAAGTAGGTGAGCCATCTCAGTTCTGCTTGTGCATGGCTCACATGTCTCAGTTTGGTCTCAGTACTGAAGTAGATTAATATGGCTCTGTGTCTCAGATTGGTCTCAGTACTGCAGTAGCAATACGGTTCTGTGTCTCAGGTTGGTCTCTGTATCTCAGGTTGGTCTCAGTACTGCAGTAGTAATAGGGCTTTGTGTCTCAGGTTGGTCTCAGTACTGATCTAGGAGCTGCATGTTTTCACTACGGCTAATTTAGAAAGGTGTGAATGCCATGAACTGTAACAGTGACCCCGCTGCCACACACACACACACACACACACACATGCATGCTTGCTCACACACACAGAATTGTACTGACAGTATTAAGCACCAGCTCAGAGTTCAGTCCTCCACATTTAAACGTCTAGCAGAAATATCATCAGAGCAGAGTTCATGTGGCTGATGTGGAGCCCCACCGTGAGCAGAGAGGTCAGTGTGCTTGCAGCCTTCACCTTAAGACACCAACCTTACACTCACGCAAAATAATCCGTACCTCACGCTACAATTAACCACAACCATGTCGATATTACCACAGCCTGACCACAGGTAGATAAACACCTGTCTCCACCTATAACTGCCACAGCCTGGTTAAGGACAAATGCAGGTCACTTTTTCATTACGTTGCATTAATGTTGGGTGTGGGCGGAGTCTGTAGAAGGTACTGGAACACCAGCCACTACAGAAGCATGCAGGGTGGGGCCAAGCTGGGAGAGTGGCATGTGTGAGAGAGCCACGCCCACCCCATGCAGGCCTCTTCACTAGAGCCACGCCCACCTCATGCAGGCCTCTTCATTAGAGCCACGCCCACCCCATGCAGGCCTCGTCACTAGAGCCACACCCACCCCATGCAGGCCTCTTCATTAGAGCCACGCCCACCCCATGCAGTCTTCTTCACTAGCCTATGAAAATGTGAATATGTATATAAATATTATTGAAATAAAAACCCCCAAAACTAATAAAATAAATTCTAAGATACCTGCAAGAAGCAGACAGACCTTGTGTGGGGTTGAATGAGGCACCCACTGTTCCTTATACTACGGCATGTTGAACCCCACAAACTCTATACTGATAGATGCCGTTGCTCTTTGCCAAGAACAACTTTAATGTTTTAGAATTTAATAATCTGAGAGGAGGAGTTTTATCGTCCTTTGTGAAATGTTCTCCTGTTTGGGTGCATGCAGGTCAGCGTTAGCGCTTACTAGCACTGTCATTCTGAATATGTGTGGGATTCTTTGCTCCAGTGTTACAAGTTATTTACGTGTTTAATCATTTGTTAACTCTGATTGGACTTTGTTCAGCAGTGCTGAACTGAGGCTGTTGTGTGTTAGGGGTCAGTATGTTAGTTAGTCTCAGTACCAGCTGAGAGAGGGGACCGAGAGAGGGGACCAGCAGAGGGGACTGAGAAAGGGACCGATAGATGGGACTAGGTTTAGGTCTTTGGTTTTAAGTGCTTCATATTTTATTTAATGAATTTCAGATTTGGCAAAAATGTTTTGGACATCATCTACCTAGGATTAGGGTTAAAGTAACATATATAGTGTTGTAATGTTGTAAAATACATAATTACATAATTACATTACATAATACTGTGATGATTCGAGGCTTAACAGGATGCAGAGAAGGGGCATGTTCAAACATACGCTTTTATTAACACACAGACAACACATCTAACACTGCACACCTCACTAAACACCTTTCAAACACCAACAACACATACTACAACACAGGAGACATGCATACACACACAAGAGGATTACACATAATACAGAACAGGTGGACGACACGAAAGGGCATGGCAACACAGACGAACACACACACACACACACACACGCACACACACACCAAGACGTTTGAGGAGGGGGGCGGGGCCGTAACGTGATAAATAAACATGTAGACCGGAGAGAATCTAAAATAATTTTCCAAGAGCTGAATAAATATATACAACAGAACTTGAAGACACAGTGAACTAAAAATGTCTAATTGAATAACACTAAATTAATGACGTTTCTTATCACAAATACATTGTTTAATTAATTTATTGAATAGTTCATTTCAGGGCAGATTAGTTGATTTGGAGAGATACTGTTGGCTAATTACTCCAAAATAGACAATGGCAACTAAACAGCTGTATGGAGGAGAGGAGGAAGTGAACAACAGATGTAGAGATCAGAAGAGCAATCTGATCTAACGTCACACTGGAGAAATCAAATCTGTTTAAAATAAAAACCTTTTACACACTATGCCAGGAGAAAGAATATAATGTAGCGAGAGAGAGAAACAGAGAGAGAGAATGAGAGAGAGAAAGTGAGAGTGAGAGTTTGAGAGTGAAAGAGAATGAGAGTGAGAGAGAAAGAGTGAGAGAGAGAATGAGAGGCAGAAAGAGACAGTATCTATCTCAGTATATATATATATTACCCAGTTTATAAAAGTTACCTTTTGTGAGATAGAGAGAGAGAGAGGGAGAGAGAGAGAAAACGAGAGGTGTAAACTGCAAAAATAATATTAATAATCACTTTAGAAGGCATATTGAAAAATTACATTCAAATTCAGTACAACAGGAGCCAAACTGCCAGTTCATCTAATCCACACCTTCTCAATATGTGATATTTACCTGAAATGATGCAATTTTTTAAATGTAATCAAACACCCATGAGCAACACTGATCAGTCTAAGTGCACTTGACCAAAGAGGACAAACTACAACACAAAGATGAAATGTTTAATATTCTAATATTCCAGTTTCCAGTGTTTAGGTGCAGAATGTCATTCTGTGTGTTCTATTTTTAGGGTAAAGACACACAGAGAGAAGAGCAGTGTGTGTGTGTGTGTGTGTGTGTGTGTGTGTGTGTGTGTCTGTGCATGTGTGTCTGTCTGTGTGTGTGTGTGTGTGTGTGTGTGTGTGTGTGTGTGCGCGCGTGTGTGTGTCTGCATGTGTGCGTGTCTGTATGTGTGTCTGTGGGTGTGTGTGTGTCTATGCGTGTGTGTGTGTGTGCGTGTGTGTCTGTCTGTGTGTGTGTGTGTCTGTACATGTGTATGTGCGTGTGTGCGTGTCTATGCGTGTGTGTGTGTGTGTGTGTGTGTGTGTGTATGTTTATAGCTGATCGGTCTGGGTACAGTAGCTATGGTTTAGTAGGACTGTGGGTGGAACACCATCACTGAGCTGTGAAATATGACGGATCTATTTCTACACATTACCCCCCACACACTCCTGACCCTGACCCACACCTGACCCTCCCCCACACATTACCCCCCCACACACTCCTGACCCTCACCCACACCTGACCCTCCCCCACACATTACCCCCACACACTCCTGACCCTCACCCACACCTGACCCTCCACTCACACATTACCCCCCCACACACACCTGACCCTCCCCCACACACCTGACTCTCCACTCACGCATTACCCCCCCACACACATTACCCCCCACACACACCTGACCCTCCCCCACACACCTGACCCTCCACTCACACATTACCCCCCCACACACTCCTGATCCCCCACACACCTGACCCTCCCCCACACATTACCCCCCCACACCTGACCCCCCACACACCTGACCCTCCCCCACACATTATCCCCCACACACTCCTGACCCTCACCCACACCTGACCCTCCACTCACACGTTACCCCCACACACTCCTGACCCTCCACTCACACATTACCCCCCCACACACCTGACCCTCCCCCACACCTACTACACTTTCACTCTGTATCTTTCTACACTTCTACACTTTCACTCTGTATCTTTCTACACTTTTACACTTTCACTCTGTATCTTTCTACACTTCTACACTTTCACTCTGTATCTTTTTACACTTTTACACTTTCACTCTGTATCTCTGTCTCTTGCTCCCTTTTTCTATTTTTCTCTTTGTTTATCTCACTTTCATTTTGTCTTTCTCTCCCTCACTCACTATTTTTTCACTCCTCTTCCTCTTCTCTCTTCTTCTGTCTTTCCATGCAGGTCTGGTTAATAATTCTATTCTCCATCCTGCACTCTCTCATTTCACTCATCCCTTCATCCACCTCTCCCTCTGCACAGGAATATTCTCTCGTCCAGACTCTCCTCAATTCTCCTCCTTTCTTCTCTCCTCCTCTTCTCTCTCCTTTCTTCACTCTCTTTCTGTATCTTTCCTTGTTCTTCGGCTGCTGTCAGCATTCTACACACTCGCCCAGACGGCCCGTGGCTTGAGAAACACCTTTTTCCCCATGCTCCTTTCTTACCTTGTCCAACGCGCTGTAGAAGCTCCGTAACTTCCCCTAGACTCGCACTCTATCGTCTCACGTCTCAGTCTCATTCTATCTTCTCGCATTCTGATGATGTCGCTTCCTTGCTCTTTTCTCTGGAGCCGACCCCAATCTGTCTCTCCTTCATCCTTTCCTCTCCCTCTCTCTTTACATCTTCTCTGTTGTATGCTCATGTTGCTAACAGTCCTCTGGTATGCTAATATTACTAACGGTCCTCTGGTATGCTAATATTGCTAACGGTCCTCTGGTATGCTGGTATGTTGGTATGCTAATATTACTAACAGTCCTCTGGTATGCTAATATTACTAACAGTCCTCTGGTATGCTAATATTACTAACGGTCCTCTGGTATGCTAATATTGCTAACAGTCCTCTGGTATGCTAATATTACTAACGGTCCTCTGGTATGCTAATATTGCTAACGGTCCTCTGGTATGCTAATATTACTAACGGTCCTCTGGTATGCTAATATTGCTAACGGTCCTCTGGTATGCTAATATTGCTAACAGTCCTCTGGTATGCTAATATTGCTAACAGTCCTCTGGTATGCTAATATTACTAACAGTCCTCTGGTATGCTGGTATGTTGGTATGCTAATATTACTAACAGTCCTCTGGTATGCTAATATTACTAACAGTCCTCTGGTATGCTAATATTACTAACGGTCCTCTGGTATGCTAATATTGCTAACAGTCCTCTGGTATGCTAATATTACTAACGGTCCTCTGGTATGCTAATATTGCTAACGGTCCTCTGGTATGCTAATATTGCTAACGGTCCTCTGGTATGATAATATTACTAACGGTCCTCTGGTATGCTAATATTGCTAACGGTCCTCTGGTATGCTAATATTGCTAACAGTCCTCTGGTATGCTAATATTACTAACGGTCCTCTGGTATGCTAATATTGCTAACGGTCCTCTGGTATGCTAATATTGCTAACAGTCCTCTGGTATGCTAATATTGCTAACAGTCCTCTGGTATGCTAAAGGCATAATCTAAAGGCATAATCTTGACATGTATACCAGACCTCATGGAGAAAGCTCCCATAAATCACAATGAAATAAACCCAGAACAGCACTGATATTGTACTATACTATACTGTAAACTGTACTGTACTATAGTGTGCTGTTACTTAAGAATGGTATATTTAAAATTGAGCTAAAATTACTTAAAATGGAGTAGTGTAATCCTGGTATGCCATGTTTTGTGTAGTTTAATCCTAGTTAGCCATGCCTGGAGTAGTCTAATGCTGGTACGCCATGTCTAGAGTAGTCTAATCCTGGTACGCCATATCTGGAGTAGTCTAATCCTGCTACTCTGTGTCTGGAGAAGTCTAATCCTGGTTAGCTGTGTTTGGAGTAGTCTAATCCTGGT